>NC_028360.1:3492359-3496403 GCF_000741045.1 Vigna radiata var. radiata
TAACTGGGCTTTGGTGCCAGGATGGTAACTGGGCTTTGGTGCCAAGATGATAACTGAGCTTTTGTGCCAGGATGATAACTGGGCTTTTGTGCCAGGATGATAACTGGGCTTTTGGTGCCAGAATGATAACTGGGCTTTTTTTTTTTTTTTAGAAGTGCAAGAACCTCGTAAACCTGGAGAGGTGCAAAAACCTCGTAAACTTGGAGAGGAGCAAAAGCCTTGTAAACTTGGAGAACCTGGAGAGGCGCAAAAGCCTCGTAAACCTAGAGAGCCTGGAGAGGCGCAAAAGCCTTGTAAACCTAGTGAACCTGGAGAGGCGTAAAAGCCTTGTAAACCTGGAAAGGCGCAAAACCCCGTAAACCTGGTGAACCTGGAGAGGCGTAAAAGCCTTGTAAACCTGGAGAGGCGCAAAACCTCGTAAACCTGGTGAACCTGGAGAGGCGTAAAAGCCTTGTAAACCTGGAGAGACGTAAAAGCCTTGTAAACCTGGAGAGGCGTAAAAGCCTTGTAAACCTGGAGAGGCGCAAAGCCCCGTAAACCCGGTGAACCTAGAGAGGCGCATAAGCCTTGTAAACTTGGAGAATATGGAGATGTTGAGATATCCTGGCGTTGCAATAATGTATATATATTTTGAATTGATCTTATAGCTCTGAACTCTCCTTTGAATTTTGCTGATACACTGATGTTGGGCGAGAATTCGCGTGAGACCTTGTTCACCCCNTTTTNGAAAATTCTGAATTTTGTCACTGATGTACTTTCGTTTAACTGATCACGAATTCCTGTTGAATGGTTGCGATGCATGGTGTGTCATGCTTTTCTTATGATGATGCATGCACAAAGCATGAATGTATGAATGAAAATTCATGTGAGACCCAAATATTTTATCATATTTCCGGTTTCAATTTAATTGATTCCACGACATCCTTTAAGAACAAACTCGCACCTAGTGAATATGCCCGTGATGCTTATTATTTTCAAGAGGCATTTTGAAAATTAAGAGCGACCTTATGAAAGAGATGGAAAAGATTCATAATACAATATTATCAATTCAAATTGAAGAGCATTCCCTATCATGGAATCATTGTGCATAGGATTTTTTTTTACTGCGTCAGAATTAACTAGCAAAGGTAACTTCTCTCCATTCGTTCTTGTGAGAGTAAGTGCCCCACCACCAAATGCCTTCTTTACCACATATGGGCCTTCATAACTTGGAGTTTACTTGCCCATGTGATCCTTTTGCATTGGCAAAATCTTTCTTAGGACCAATTCTCCTTCTTGGGATTCTTTAGAGTGTATCTTCTTGCCAAATGCCCTCTTCATTCTTTGTTGGTATAAATGTTTGTGGCATGTCGTGGTCAATCTTCTTCCTCAATGAGATTAGGTTGATCGAATCGGGTTCGAACTCAATATGCTTCTTCTGACTGGGTTTTCATTAATACTCGTAAGGATGGGATTTCTACCTTGAAGGGTAGTACCGCTTTCATTCCATATACCAAAGAAAAAGGTGTTGCCTTAGTCGATGTGTGTGTCGTTGTGCAGTAACCATGTAAAGTGAAGGTACAATCCTCTTGACATATATTTTTTTATTAGCAGCTTTGACTGCCTCATGCATCTTTGGACGACGATGTGAAGTATGATTGTCAACATGCATTTATTCATCATCGTCCTTCTTTGGTAGATACTTGCTACCCATTGGGGGTATTCTGCCCCAGCTAAGAATCTCGCATCGAANTGCTTTGCAACTTCATCTTTGATCCAAAGACATTCTGGCTTGAGTGGTAACTTATGTTGAACTTTTCTTTCGTGCTGGTGCTGACTTTTACCTCTTCTCTCTCGCCCTCCTATATTAAAGATTTCAACCTTTTCCTGATGAGGTTTTATTTCTTTAGAATCTTGCTTCACAAATCTCATTAACTCTAGAGAGGGTTCTGGGTCAATCATAATCATCTCATAAAATCTGATGCAGAGGTGCACGAACCTCATAATATTTGATGAAGAAGCTCACAAACCTCATAATACTTGCTGGAGAGGTGCACGAGTAACTTAATCGAAATTAATTTTCAGNCAAGTTCAAAATCCAAATAGCCAAACCCATTCGTTGTTGTCTGTAGGTTCTTTCCAGCTACTTCAAATTTGCAATATATTCAGCATATTATCTATGCGGACACAAATTCTGCTAATTTTGTCCTTGAACAAATTTCATCCTCATAAGAAGATCTTGTTGCTCTTTTCGCATGGCCAACTATGAAAACTTCTAAAAAAAAATATTATAAGGTCTATTATTCATTCATCTTCTCTTCAAACACGAGGTCACTCAATGTTAAAGACTCATTTCGGAAGCTTTAAACAATGCTAACATGCATTTCCCTGCCATCCATTGTAAATATCTCATTCACTTTGAGAACGTTTACGTTTGCCTCTGCAAGCTGTAAAACCTTAGGATTGGGTTGGTTGTCAAATCTTAAAGAGGTAACATCAGACTTCCTATCCCTAAAACTTGGTGGAACTGGTCCATGAGTTACTTCACAGTATAGATTGTAGTCTTTCAAATCTTTGCATTCATCGTCATAAAGTTGAGTTGACCCATGCAATTGCTTTACCTCTAAAGTGTCATAACCAATTTGCAAGTAATCGCTTCAAACACAATTCCAGCCTAAACATCTGAACCAAATCCTCAGCAAATTTCACATGTGAAGTGATTGAATAAAATGTAAATACTGGAATTCCACCACCATCTCCAACATCTCCAAAGTCACTCTGGTTATGTCCTTTGGGAGAGATGGGATCTTCTTGCAGATGAAGAAAAGAACCGCCAATTGTGACCATTGGTTCCTTAAATTTCTTCACGCTTGAGGCCTCCACAGTCTAAGCGTCGATGATGGTGTTTGATACTCTGAATCAGTGGTTATTGTAGGAGTCGATGATGCCGAGTCTAGGGTTTCATTGCTGAGTAGAAAACCGATATAGAAAGACCTGGCTAACTTGAACCTATATGCATGTTGATCTTTTTGTATTTTTGAAATGAAAGAGGTTTGATAACCATTCATAAAGTATCTTATTGACGAAGATATTCATGATAGTTAATTATGCAGATAATGATTTTTTTTTTGTGCTTGATGCAAAATTATGCAAATGAGTATTTTGAAACTCTTTAACCTTTGATTGATTTTTTTTTTTAATTTATCATCAAATTCATGTATGTCTTAGATTTTGAAAAAACATTCATGACATTTTTGTTCTTGTTTTTTTTTTTCTAAAAACATGACGCATTTATTGTTATGTATAAAGAAAATGAAGGGAAAATGATAAAAATGTTGTTAATGCATATGATGTATGAAAACATATATGTCAAATAATGATTAAAAGCCAACATGTTTTATGCTTTTAGGATAGGTCCAATGTCTTAAGGTCTAAGCATTGTGTATGCAATCTCACAAGGAAAGCTTCCTAAACCTAAAATCAAGGCCACCAGAGCTATGGTCCTTTTCACAACTTTTCCACAACAGTTGATCGCAACTAGGTGTGAAATTGCATGTAAAGAGAACAACCATTGGCTGGGGTTTTCACGATAGCCAAACTGGAATTAGTCGAGACGTGACACCGCTACACAACCCCTCTAATTCTATGTTGCACTCAGACCCGGGTATAGGGCCCCACTCATGATATGTACAATAATAATAATAATAAAAAGAATAAAATACCAAAATAAATAAAGACAATCACATATAAACAAAAGGGAAAATAAAGTAAAATAAAAAAAGGAATAAAATAAAATAAGAAAAACCACATCAATTTTGGACATTTAATTATCAAGGCCTGATTCTCTAGCGTCCCCAGTGGAGTCGCCAGTTGTCGCAACCGGGATCGCGACGGGACGGCGAACCAAAAAACAAACGGGTTTAAGAAAAGATTTTGGGAGTCGCCACCATAATTTATTTTGGAAAACTATGGAAAAACCCTAAAAAAACAAGGTCTACGAAAAAGAGATTTTTAAGTTCGGGAATCGGTTACGTGTAAGGAAGGTGTTAGCACCCTACCGCGCCT
>NC_028360.1:3497093-3516955 GCF_000741045.1 Vigna radiata var. radiata
GCAAAATAGGGAAAGAAATAGTCTTGATTGCAATCAAATAAACGTCAGAAAAATTGCCCATTTAAAAAAAGGATCTTATTTTTCCTTCAGGAAGAAACTGATGCAGCAAATTATATCAATATATTTGTTATTATTGTTTACCATTAATGCCATAATATTGATTCAAATTATTACCATATTAAATAAATATTTCAAAAACATTCTAAAATGATGTGCCATGCGTTGAGGAAGATTATTATTTTCTTTAATATTGATTTTTTACTTTTCTGGACGAAATTGGGTGTTGACATTACCAAAAAGTTAAAGTTGTTTGATCCAACTTTTTTAATAATCAGACATGGAACCCTTGAAAAAATTACATCAAATATCACCCTTAAGAAAAAGTATAACTTTAGTCGTATAAATTTGATTTTGGAATTTGTTTATTTAAACTGATGAATTAATCTTCTAATTTTTAAAATATACCATTTTAACTTTTTTTTCAATACTTAAATTAATATTGTAAAAGTATTTTATTACAATTGAGGACAATGTTAGAGAAAACTACATTCCCATATATTTTAATATCAGAAAACTAATTCATCAATTTTAAATACAGTACAAAGATCAAGTTTATCGAAAAATACGAAATAAGTTTTTTTCCTTGCCAATAATACATAACTAGTAACTTTCTCCACCGCTGCTAATAGTTTTTAGGTTTAATATCTATTTTGTTCCCTTTATTTGTAGGATTTATTTAAAGTTGTCATATCTTTTTCTCAAAAGTTCACTAACATTCTATTTTTCACAAAAACAATACACATTAGTTCTTTCTGCTTACGACTTTAAAAAAACTAATGACAAAATTGTCCAGCCAGCAAAAAGTTGATAACTTGTACAGTTATAGTTGACGTGTTAGAATCAATTGTCATCCTTCGAGTAAAGTAATTCGTACTACAGTGAGCAAATTATTGTTTCCAATTTAAAAACAATTAGGGTTTGCTTCTTCACTCAAGAACTAAGGATCAATGCCAACACTAGCCACTGCGTCGTTGCAGTGCAACCGAAGACGTCGACGGTGACACCTCGTCACCGTCGGTGATGCTCCCATCTTGCTCTTCTTCTTTGCATGGAATTTCCCCCAAATAATTTATACTGTTTTGTTGCCCTCTGTTTGAATCAGTGAAGACATAATGGAAGAAAATAAAATAAAAATGTTGTCTTCAAGCACCTGCCATCTTTGTGACTCCACCAATCTCAACCTTATCATTGCAGGACAACCAATTCTCGTCTCCTTCCTCAAATGATTAACATCCTTTATTCTTTTGAACCCTGGCTGCTACAGCAAAGCATTGCACCATACTTCTCTCTGTTATTATGCTTGAACCACAAATTCTTCACCCGTACACAAATCTCCACCTCCTTGGCATAACAAATATAATAATTGTAAGCATCATCGTATGACTCAAACTCCATTCCAACAATAGGTGCAACAAATTCCTTTTTCCCCTCAGGAAAACCATTCTGATAAATCAGTGATAGGGTTTGTTGGCATGGGTTAAAATGTTGACAATATTGTATTTAACTAATGATTTTAACTCTCCATAAAAGTATATCTCAACTTCTTCTGATGTTTACACAACTAAAGAATTAGAAGAAATTGAAGAGAAAAGATTGAGTTCGGTTTCAGTTTATGAAGACCCAATTTTATCCTTTATCATCCTCGGATCAACTCTATTTCTTTAAGACGTCGACTTTGGCATCCCAAAGGGGTTTCCAAACAACCTTTTCAGCTTGAAGCGCCATAGCGAAACTCAACTTTTAAAGGATCAAACCCTAGCAACTTCACTTTCTCAATAACAAGTCTCAGGTTTGAACATAGAACCGAAAACAAAGAATAGAACAAGTAGTCAATTCCGATGTGCGTTACTCCGGTGTAGAACAACTATTAATGTTGCCATGTCAATTGGGTTAATACTACCACATAATGAATAAGTGTACAACTCACTCAGTTTTTGTCAGAGGAACAACTCTACGATTAGCCTTTTTAATACCATGAGTAAAGAAACCTAACATGTACCGTTTTTGCAAAAAATAGAATTTTAGTAAATTTTTAAAAAAATAGAGAACAACTTTAAACAGACCCTACAAATGAAGAAACCAAAATAGATATTAAACCTAGTTTTTATTTTCCATTCTAGTTAAACAATGCCTCTATCAGTTATATACTACACCCCTTTTTTGGTATACACTTTCTAGATGGGGGGTCTTTCTTGGGTTTAAATCGAACTATTTTCGATTCCTTCAAAATTCAATTGTATAGTCCTTTCTCGAATTAGCTGCAGTTTTCACATTATCTCCCAACCCTATCAATTGATCAATGTATATGCAGTATTAACCATCGAAAATAATTGAATGCCATTTCTTTATAATATCAGCATAAAAAACTTGTTATGTAGGATAATCTAAACAAAATATATTTTCATAAAACGACTTTCTCATACTCTTTTTACACATAATCAATTATAATAACTAACAATAACGGATCGCTAAAATAACTACTAAAACTATCCCAATCTTAGATTTGTTTCAACATCATTTGTTCAAAATTAGAATATGTTTGGAAGAGTGGACACTGCTTGAACCAAGGAGCTCATTGCAGAGCAGTGAAAAGAACTACGTTTTTTTACGCCCCATTATGTTCTCAACTCACTGCGGTTACGGTGTACAATAGAAATGAAATTGCTGCATCTTGCTTCGAAGTTCTAACTTGTCATCTACCTAATGTCAATATTACTTCACTTGCAATTTAAGAAAATCCATCACAATTCCCAGAGAAACACTATTCCATTTTACAAAATTAAAACATGTCATAGTAGTTCCAATGGCTGATATTGTTGCTCCAGTACAGGGGGTTTCAACTTAGAAGAAGGTTTAGACAAACACCCCAATGGTACGGCACTGTAAAAATGGGAAAACCATAGATTGCGTAATCCTTTCCAACAAATTTAATTACAGGTAGTATGACTCAAAATGTTGGTAACATAAATTGATGATTCAAAACTATTTTGGCAGACACAGACACCATACCTCCTCATCTAAGCATTCATTAAGTTATTGTTATACCTCCCCATGAAGCACCAAGAAATTGGAACTTCAAGCTGTTTCATGTTCAATTGCTTTATCACCCTCAGTTTCAGTCGTGCTCTCTGCCAACTCTGCCTCAGGAGCAGTACCATCAGAGCTCTCTTTATTGAGAGCTTGAATATCACCCTCTGATTTAGATTCTGAATCCGTTTGCTTGTTTCCAAACAACTTGGATGGAAGTAAGGAAGCTACTGCAGCCCTTGCACTTCTTTTGGCAGCTTCGGCTGCTTCGGCTTCCTTAGCCTTAGCTTCAGCTTTCAACCTTTCTTTCTCTTCCATCAGCTTGGTCAGTTCCTCTTCTCTCCCTTCTTTTCTCAACTCCACCTTAACAAACTCTTGGAACTCTTCATCAAAATCAACCCCATTGTCATCCAGTAACGTATCGACAATCTGAAGCATCTCATCCAACCTGCCGGCGTCACTCAGCACCTTCATCATGAACTGATAGCCAGCAACATCCATCTTGAGCTTCTTCACCATTAACTCAAAGAAACCCTTGGCTTCATCAATCTTCCCCACCTTAACCAACCCATCAACCAACCTATTGTACACAGACAGATTAGGCCTCAACCCTGAGTCCACCATTCTCCTAAAGTATCCGGCCGCATCATCTGCCCTATTCTCTCCGAAACAAGCATCCATCAACAACCCATAAGTAAACTCATCAGGACTCACCCCCTTCCCCTCCATTTCCCCATAAATCTCCTCAGCCTCCACAAGCCTCCCATCATCACACAACCTCTCAATCAAGTTATTAAACGACAAAGTATCCGGGCTACATCTATACTCCCCCATCTTCCTGAAAACCTCCATCGCCTCCTTGAACTTCCCTTCCCCACAATACCCATCCACAATCACATTAAAGCTGCCCAAATTAACACTCAACTTTTTGGGAGGCTCGTGCTCCTTCATCATCCTATCAAAAAGCCTCAACGCCTCATCAAACCTCCCATTCTTAGAGAGTGCATCAAGCACCGAATTATACCCTACAGCACTCATCTTCTTCCCCAAAGCCTCCTCATAACAATCAATAGCCTCCTTCTCCATCCCCTTAATAAAATAACCTTTCATCAAACACCCGAAAACAACCCCGTCATCCACAACTCCACCCAACCTCTCTCTCAGCTCTTCATATAGCCCTAAAATTCCATCACCATCAGAAACCCTTGCGTGACCCAACATCAAGTAGTGGTATACAAGAGGGTCGGGAGCAAACCCTCTAGAATCCATTTCGCTTTTAATTTCCATGGCGCGTTCAAGCTTGTTGTTATCGACCAAACCTTTGATGAGAACACGGTAAGTCGTTGGGGAAGGGTTCATGGGGGCGTCATTGAGGAACTGCTTGTAGTGTTCGAGAGCGGTATCGGGTTTGCGGCAATCCAGGTAGGTCTGGAAAATGAGGTTATGGGTGATGATGTTGGGCACGACGCCGGCCTGGGTGATGAAGCGGTGGAGGGAGAGGAGGTCGGCATAGCGGGATTGGCGGAGGAGGGCGGCGAGTACGGCGTTGATGGTGAATATGGTGGGGCGGCAGTTGGAGTAGATGGAGTGGCGAGTGTAGAGCGCGGCCTCGTCGAGGTCATTTTCGCGGACGAGGGCGAGAATGCGGTTGTGCAGGTCGAGACGCTTGCCGGTGAGTGCGGACACGTGTTCGGGTAGCTTCGGGTTGTTAGGGTTCAGGTAGTACGGGGTTTGTTGTTGGGGTTTTGGCGCAGTTTGCGTGCGGTTCAGGGCTGAGAGCGGGGGTTCCATACGGAGCTGCCGCTTTCGGCGGCGGCGCTCTGCCGCGGCTTCCTCCGGGGAGGAGAATGAGAGCAGACGGATGGAGACGCAGAGGGGAGGGCGCCGGCGAGGGTTCGCCACGGCTCTGAGGTGCATCAAGAAGGAGGCTTTGGAGAGAGCCATGTTAGACAGAGAGAGATAGGGTTTGGGATTGGATAGGGTTCAGACAGGGTTTAGTTTAGTTAGAGCGATGGTGAAGATGGTGACGAAAGGGAAATGTTGGGCCTTGAATTTTGGGCTTTGGTCGTTTTTTAACCTGAAGGATTCTGTTGTTACTTCCTTCCTCCACCCCCATCAAATTTCTTCCTACACCTCATTAAATATAATAGCAAAACAAACAAAGGTGACGAGAAATTTAAAAGTTATCCTATGGGCCTATGTCAATGGTCCAAAGGAGGGGAGATTTTCCACATTTACTCTTTTCTCGTATACATATAAAACATGAAACGAAACAAATACTATAACAGTTAGACATTAATTAAAGTTATAGTATTTTAGGAAAAAGTGTGAGGTATAAAATTGTTATAAATTTTAAATATAATATTACAAAATATCTATTTTTATTTAAAATAATAATTTTTTAAAAGATATTTTAGATTATGGGTCTGCTTCTAAAAATTATTTTGGATATAAATTCTATCTAAGTTTGTAATCCTTGAATATTTTTCAAAAATTCTTATTGTATCTTGGAAACTTGTAGAATACATAAACGCTTCAGAAAATTGCATGTAAGCTTTTTTACTACAAAAATAAGGGTTCGACATCTCTAGATGTCGTTCTATTTTCCTACTTATATGTATGTATGACAAATATGAGTGTTGATAAGAGAGGTTGTGTATATGCAACTTTTTGTTTTTTTGTGTGTTAATGTTACGTATGTATGATATATATGGTAGATGTTCTGTCGGAGTGATTGTAGTATTAAAAATAGAAGCAAGAAGAATGAGCAAATCAATTCGAATAGAAAAGCTGAGTTGTAGTATTGTTTGAAGCTAGTTGGGCTATTTTAAAACATTTAATAATTAAGTCTGTTTATCGACAATCCAAGGTGTATTGGGAAAAAATAATTAAGGATAAATCATCAATTTGACTTTTAAAGATGGAAAACGTTATCAGTTTAGTCTTTTCAAAAAATATAAAATATAATTTAAATATTCAATGACTGAAAGTTTTGAATTAGTCTGAATACTTTGATAATAAAATATCTTTTTATTTACTGTCCTCTTTAAAAATATATTTTAACAACAAGTACTCTAATAAAATTTAATAATGAGATGTACGTTTAATTAAGTTCTAAAATTGAATATTTTTAATTAAATTTCTATTAAATATTCTTTTATTCATGTTTTAAAGATTTCTTATTTTTTTTGAGTTGTTTTATTAAAAAATATATGGAACTACATTATTTTATAACGAGACCGAAATTTTTACGAATTTGTTTTTAATATTATTTTAAAAAATTTATTATCAAATGAAGATATTTATATGTATATATGTCGAATTCCTCTTTTATCTTATGTAGACTTTGTTCCGTACTCTTAAGGAATCATCTAAATAGATTAAGGTATTAATGTGTGATAATAGGCAGAACAAATTATGAAGTGATTATGTATATAAGCAGAACGCCATCACTTCTTTTTTTTTGTCCGAAAAGAAAGCATGATAGTATTTGTCTTGTTATGAGACGTTGGAGTTGAAATTTAATCTTCCATATCTTTTCAATTCATAAATAATTAAGGAAAAGATTTGGAATGGACAAATATGTTTTATTTTAATTAAACCGATAGAGTCGTATTTATCAAAATTCCCAAAGTAAATCCAAAACGAAAGCAAAATTGACAAATACTAATAACAACATACAATGTACTCGTGTGTGTTTTTCGAACACAACAATATAAATATATAATATAGTTTGGAGTCTATTTAGACTTTTGAACGACATTTAATAATCTCCACTAGTATTTTATACATTAAATACTGTAATCGTATCCTCAACTTGGAGAATTTGTTATATCCAGCTGGGGCTAATGTATATATATTTTGACTAAGTATTTATAAATCATTTAATTTGGAACACTGAAGCTTGTCGGATAATTCGAGGAGAAATTTTCAAGCTTTTAAAAAACTTGTATTACCGAATATTAGATTTTTGCTACAAAAAAAGACCTATTTTTTATTGTGATTGTAAAAGTTTAAAATAATATTAATAATTATTTTATTATTATTTTTTAAAATTATTTGTTAATGAAGCTTATAATTTTGTTTTTATAAAATGCCACATATTCGACATATGAATCCTGACATTCCACATTTAAACTGACGTCTCAGTACAATTAAACTCTTATATCTTCACCTACTTTTAATACTTTTATATATATTTATGAAATTAAAAATAGGAAAATAGTATATAAATTTATCAATATCATAGATAAAAGAAACATAACAAATACTTACTCTGTACTAATGTATAAACAAAATTAAGAATGATAGTTAACTCCATTTATTTAATATATATATATATATATATATATATATATATATATATATATATATATATATATATATATATATTCTTCACTTGTTTTAAAAGTTATAACTTAATATGATTTATAGTTAATTTTTAATTGTGTTTATTGTATAGTTAATGTTAAGCTTGATTATTATTAGTTCTGTTAAAATGGGTCACCCGGTCTCATCCGGTTTGACGCACTACATGTTAGTGAGTTAACTCAACTCAACTTATTTATTAGCAAGTAAAAAATATTTGAATCCGGCTCGACCCACCACATGTTGATGAGTTAAACGATTTCTAGCTCACTTAATTACAATTTTTTAAAATAAAAAATACAAACTTTTTGTAATTAAAAATCTAAATAAATTTTACTCCCAAAAATATATTAAACTCAAGACAATTCAAAATCATAAAATAAAAATACAACCCAACTCTGTATAATGAGCCAGATGGTATTTTTTTAGGATTTTATAAAATAATAAATTAATAAAAATAAAATTAGGTGGATTGGTGGATCAACCCGGCTCACCACGAGTTCAACCCGTATGAGTCAGGTTTAAATTAGCTAGGTTGAGAATTGACCCGCATAAAAAATGCAATTTTTTCAACCCAACTCAACCTGAACCCGTGATGGACTGATTTGACCCACAGATTGTAACCAATTTTGACAGTTCTAATTATTATATAAATAATTAATTAAAAATTGGAAGTAATATTATTTTTTTACATGCTTTGTAAAGAGCATTAATCATAAGATTATATATATATATATATATATATATTTAATATCTTCAAAAGATAATAAATTAACTCATTCACGAGTTATCATTATGTAGAAGATTTTTTAAAAAAATTTCGAACAAAAGTAGATTTTTCTAATAGTACCTTAGGCATGTTTGAAAGAAAAATACACAAATTATTGATGTTTTATAACTAATATATTTATATTACATTGTGCACAAAATTATGTATTGTAATTTTTTTAATGTTTATAATTATGGATTGATAAAATCAACCAAAGTGTATTAACTATCAATTAATTGCACTATGTTTAATAATAAAAATTGAACTATTTACAATAAAAATTGAACTATATTATTTTATAGTTCAGTTTTAAAAAACTAAACCTAAAGTTATCGAAGTTATAATTGAGATAACTATTAATTAATTTAAAACTAAATTATACTTTAGATTATACTTGTTTGAGAGTCATTAAAGTTATAATTTAGATTGGTATTGTCGATTAGACCAAACTTTGATTGGGGCCGACTTGACCGAATTCGGTCAATTTTCGATCAAAGTTGACTCATTGAATTCGACTGATTTTCGATAAGAGTCGACTTAGTCGAATTTTGATTGGAACTAACTCGACCAAGTTTTTATCGTACTTGACTCGACCAAATTTGACCAATTTTTTGTTAGGATTGACTCGATAATTTGATCGACTTTCGACCAAGACTGTCTTGCCATTTGTGGTCATCTCAACCGAATTCGTTGATTTTTAACCAGTGTCGACTTGGTTGAATTTGGCCAATTTCGATCAAGACCAACTTGACTAAGTTTCGGTTATGGTCATCCCAACCATATTCGGTCAATTTTCGATCGGGGCCAAGTCGGCCAAATTTGACCGATTTTCAGTCAGAGTTGAATCGAGTGAGTTTCAACTGTGATTGTTCCAACTGAATTTGTCCAATTTCTGACCCAGGCTGACTCTATCGAATTTCGGTCTAGACCAACTTGAATGAGTTTCTTATGCGACCTTAATATCTTAATTTGGTCAATTTTAGGTTAGGGCTCACTCGACTAAGTTTCGACTATGCTCATCCCGTCGAATTCGACTGAATTTTGACCCAAACCTGTTTCGACATTTTTCCCGACTTAGTCAGTCTCAACCTTTGGTTCGACCAAACTCATCTCAACTTTTTCAACGTTGTTGCTTATGAGAGAACCTATATTATGAACGAAGTGGGTAAATACTACCTTTTTTAGTTTTTTAACTAAAAAATATCAAAAGTATTGTAGTTTGGTTCAAAAACAGTGCAATTCAGTTTAAAAATAGTACAGTTTAGTTCAAAATTAATGCAGTTCGAAAACAGATTAAGGTACATAACAATTCAATTCATATTACAGTCTAATACAATTTAGTAATGCAATTTGATAGAACAAAAAGTAGTTCAATTCAATTCATCTAAACTATTTTTCAGTTCACATCAATTCAAACAAATTAATTTTTTGGTTCGATGTAGTTTTTAAGACAATAAAGACTTTTTTAATATTGTGTTTTCATCTCTTCTCTTATAGTACAATAAAAAAAAAAGACTAAAGTAAAAACAATTCCATTAGTTGTAAATCTTTAGATTATAGTTTATTTTATGTTTTAAGTACTGTTCTATGCTTATTTCATGACCATTGATATTTTGTAAATAATTGTGTAACTCATTGAGAGAAGGGATAACTTAATGAGTGATGAAAAATATCTTTAATTTAACTATCGTACATAATTGAATATACTTGAATTATATAAAGAACGTGCAACTATGTTATCAATTTGATAATTAGAATTGATCATGGTTTTTGTGTTAAATTTTATTGTTTTTTCTTTCGATTGTTTACAAGTTTGGTCAATGAAAAAAATTATTAAATAATAACCAAATTTAAAAATAAAAAATAATTAATCGACTAAATTAAAAATTATTTTATAAATTAGAAATTAATATTTAAATTAATTTTTATTATTAATAAAAAGTTATATGAATATATAATTTAAATGTCATCATCTTTTTAGTTGTTATTAGCCGGGACAACCTTAAACTTATGTAGATTGATGTCTGTTTTTGTTGTTAATTTTAGTAATAAAATGTTACATTATTTAATAAATAGAGTGCCAAGATAAAAGAAAGATACGATAAGTTGATTGATGTGATGAAATGTATTAATGTGAAAATATAGTGTGGTACGAAATGTTAAGGAAATAAAATTGATTGAGTCAAATTATCTGACATGTAAGCTTTTTTAAAGATCTAACAGTTGCGGAAGTGAGTTGATTGATAGCAAAGTGTTTGAACTATGAATAACAAACGGATCAGATAATGGCAAGAAGTTGACCCTTATCACCGACTGAGTAAGAGAATCTCTCTTCTATCATTTGCTTAAATGGGAGATTATTTACAAATAGAAAAACTTTTATTATAACCACAAGATTCATTATATTGACATTTATCTTTTATGTCATTATGAATTTTGGTATTTAAGTTAGACTGATACAAGAGTTTATGTATAATCGCTTATTACATCAATCATACATTAAAATAAAAAGAACAAAAATATAGAAAGATTAAATCAAATTTATGTTTAAAAAATATAAAACAAACTTCTTTGTAAAATAACTATATAACCCAAAATGAAGTGAGATGAAAACGATTATAAAAAAAATTAAGTTAATAATAAAATGAAAGAAATCAAATAATTTGAATTCAAATTATATTCATAATATAAAAATTAGTAAATTTATCAATAGAAAGATTTTGTTTGTGAATATACATGCTGATATTCTTTTATTGTATTATTAAAAGTTTAATGTATAAAAAGAATTTTTTATTAATGAATTATTATTTAAAAACACATCATTTTTCTAAAATTCTTTCTCTAAGGATCTTTTATTCTTTCTCTAGAAATTCTAACTCCTTGTTCTTATGTCTGAATATTAGAGACTGTATAAGTGATCATTGAAGCGATGTCTTCTACTTCAACTTATTAGTTTCTTTAAAAGAGTAAGTTTATTACTATTTTTTTTCTTTTGTTTGAGAATTTCTATGCATGTGAGTGTTTTTCTCTTGCATGTGTCTGTTGATCAGTGGTCCTAACGGTGACTTGATCATATTTATGTTGTTTGTAGGAGCATATAGAGTTTTCAGTACTAATGAAACTGTTTTAGGACCCTTAGAGCAGTTTGGTCATCTAACAGGTAAGAGAAGCTAGATACTTTGATTTTAACTTATAAGCAAGTTTTAATTACTGATTGTAGACTTGTATGATAGTTGAATTGTGAAATTTCATTGTCTGATGCAATTTGACTTGTTGGGTTGAGATTAAGGAATGGAATTGTCTTTGGAAATTATATGATTTAAACTCTGCTATGTTCAACGATTGAGATTGTATTTGAAGTAAATTGTGTGTTGAAATAGTGTATGATGTGAGAACTGCTTGTTTTAGCATATATGATTAGTGTTAGCCTGAATCACAAAGGTTGACGAGTCATAAATCTACAGAATTCGTGTTCAGTAAAATTATGCAGACTCATTTGGGCGAGGTTAGAGTCAGAGAGCTATTGACTTAGTTGTTGTGGGACGAGAAAAATCTCGTAAGTGATACTAAAATCAGAAAACTCACTGACTTGACAGTGGTTGAGCGAGACCATTCTCACTAGACGAATTTCGTGATCTTTTAAGCTTGTGCATCCAGTGATGATCTAGTTACGTGAGTTATCTGGTTGCTAAGTGAGAATACTTTAAATACTACTTGTTGAGCGAATAGATACCCTCGCTATACGAGATTAACATAGTCTAACATATCTTTCCAAGTGTGCTTTTAGTTATATTGCTTAAAATATTTCTCTATGAATGATAATATAATGATTAGTTTGTGATGTGTGTTTGAGGATGAGCATCCAAGGAGGGTTTGGTTGTGGTGTTTTTTAGTGTGTGCTTTGACATATAAGAGTTCATAAAGTAGATATTTTAATATACTACCAGTCATTCAACTCATACAGAGATGAATCGGATGAGGAAGAGAATGACAAGAGGTTTTTATCCTAAACTTTTGGTCTTAAGAGTGAAAGATTAACCTCGTGAGTAGTAGATGATAACCCTTGCATTTGTGACTCTATAGATTATAAATACTATTATGGATTCATATCTACAATGAAACTTTGTGTCAAAGCATCTATCTGAATAAATTAAGTCTAGAGTTAACTGCTTATATGTTTATTTGAGTTATAGAATGTTATGATTAGTGAACTAATATGTGATATTTTAAATTGTTTTATGATACCTTTTTTTAACACTAACTTATTGTGTCTATGTAATATTTTTCTTTTGTAATGACTACTATTTGGTGTGAGCATAAGATGAAGTAAATATCGACATATCTTTAGTGGAGACAAAGGATGATGTACAATAATTTTTGGTGTTTAGTTAGATAATTTTCTTAGTAGTTATTTATCTTTTAAAAAACTTGTTTAATTTATCTATGACTTGTACATATATTATGTTAATATAATTATTATATTAGATAAGTGTAGTAATATTTTATATGATCATTATCTATTTGTTATATATTTTTAGAATTATAATATTTTATTTAACATAAACTTCATAATATATCTTTATACATTTTTCTATCTCTCTTTAAAGAGAATTGGGAACAATTAGAAAAACTTGACACAATAAAAGAATCACAGCAAGTTATACACGTCTACATATTAGCCCGTAAAATTTTAATAGGTGAAATAACTTCCATAACTTTAACATGAGATTAATATTGTATCCCATTTTAGAAATACTAGCATATATATATATATATATATATATATATATATATATATATATATATATATATATATATATATATATATATATATATATATATGACATTTATCGGTTATATGAAAATGAAAAAAAAAAGAGTAAATATGTAAGATTTGTTGGAATAATTTTTCAAAAAACTTAGAGAAACAAGATAAACAACAATGTAAACTTGATATAATCTTCTAGGCGTGAATACACACTTTCTTAGAAGTAATATTTCATCTCTTATAAGAGTGAAGGAGATCACGAAATCTGCTTTTGAAATACAAAGAAGAAATATAACGATAATACTCACTCTTAGTATTAACGTCAAACAAGAATAAAATTATCACGAATTGACTTGTGTGTTAAGTTAATGACAAAATATAAAGAGAAAAAATTTTGTACATTCAATAGAACACATGATCCTTTTATATAGATGTTGATTAGACATCTTTTAAATTCAAAGATACCATATTTTAATTAGTTAGATTGTAACTTTTCTTGATTGGTTATAACTCTTCATGAATAATTGTAATTGCTATAGTTCAAATAGTGGTTAAATTATTTAAATGATAATTTGACTATAATGAAATAAAGCGTGCATCATGTGTTATCTACATGTATATGGTTGAATTAATCTTTGATTCGTTTATCATAATATTATAACTAAAAGTATATATTTATATGGCTTAAACTTTTATAAATTTAGAAAGAGCAAAGTTTGTGATATTAAGTTCTGTAAACGCGAACCATAAACATAAAGATGATGGATATATTATTTATAAAGAGAAAAGGAGAAAAGAAATCAAAGGACAAACAACCTCTACCTACTTTTGCAAATCTATGCACGGATGATCATTAAATTATTAATATTATATGGTAAAAATTATATACTTTTTTAGTCAGTGA
This sequence comes from Vigna radiata var. radiata, assembly GCF_000741045.1. Taxonomy (NCBI): domain Eukaryota; kingdom Viridiplantae; phylum Streptophyta; class Magnoliopsida; order Fabales; family Fabaceae; genus Vigna; species Vigna radiata. Next base: position 3,510,990 of record NC_028360.1, read on the forward strand.
TATAATTATTAAATTTTAATATTTTATGTGTGGTTGAAACCTAATAATCCTTATTCACTTATCACAAAAACACTTTTTTTTTTTCCTTTGATTTCTTTTTCTCTATAAATAATTATCCTTATCTTTATGTTTATGGTTCTTGTTTACAGAACTTAATATCAGAAACTTTGCTCCTTCTAAATTCATAAAAAACTGTCATATCAATATATACTTTAGTTATAATATTCTGATAATTGAATGAAATGATTAATTCAATCATATATACCTGTAGATAACACATGATGCACGCTTTATTTCATTAGTCACATAATCGTTTGAATCCACAAAAATTAGTTCAAAAAGTGAAAATTGATTAATTTAAAGAAAATGGACAAAAAAAGCTATACTTTAGGTTAACCAAAAAGTGAATTTTAGTCAAACCAAAAATGCATTTAACTAATACAATATAAATATAGCATAATGCTTAATTATCTATGTTATCTTTTTAAGTGTGTTTAGATTTATGGAATCGATATTAAGTTTTCTTACACGAATAATATTTTTCAAACTCCAAACTTAGGTTAATGTCTCAATCTTTGGCTTTCTTTCTCTCTCCCATTTGGTATAATTGGGTACGTCGGGTGATACGTGTAGAAAATACTATGTCTAAATTAGTGTTTGTCCAAGTACTCTAATAATATATGCGTAGTAAAAGTAACCAACTACATGGATATCAAACTTGTATTAATAGATTTTGGGATGGGCTTCTGATTAATGTTGATCTAATTACGATCCAATTTGATAATGACCAATATTAGGATTAACATGGTTATTCTTTGTGTTCATCTTGTTTATGGTTTGACAGTCTAGCAGACCGAGAGTTCCGTAATAAATCAAGGTGTGTTGACTGTTCAGTCCATGACTAACCAGACCGTCACACTGTACATTATAAAATATAGATGTTTGAAAAAATACTTATGATACAAAAAAGGTTGAGAACAATAAAGACATATCTAGTTAATAAGAATATAATTCATAATTTAAAAAAGTTAAGTTTAACCTTCAACATTAGTTAACCTTTAAGATTAGTTTTTGTATGCAAAAAAAAAAAGTAAAAAGAAATATCCTTAAGTTTATATTGATTTAGTTTTTAAAATGTCATATCCATATAATTTAATTTTTAAACTTTGATAATTTAATTGTACTTTATATGATCGGGTATCTCTCGGCCGTATTAGTATAATTTACATCCTTGAATGAGTCATGTCGACCCATTAAGTCGATATGTATTTGGTCCATCTCTATTCGGCTAGTACAACATCATACAAGAAATTAAGTCATAATTTTCCATGATTAATTACAATAATCTAGGAGACAACACGTACTTAGGTTAATGGACTCGAGCCCATCTAGGTAGAAAAACCCATAAACTATAGTTATAAATAGTGCAGAGGTAAATTGATTATGTTTTCATTAATTATGCATTTATTGTTTGTTAAACGTTAGAGACTAACTTGAGCAAAGTATCTTCTACAAGCACAACCCCCTTTTGTCTTAAGGAGGACAAGCGCTATGAAAGAGTACTCTAAAGGTTGAAGGTTGAAAGCGTTTAAGAAGTCTTGGAAGTCTTTGCGGGTTACATTCTTAGCTTTGTAAGAACAATTGGCATTCACCGTGAGACCGATTAATATTTTGTGAAGAAAGCGTTAATATTCAGTGAAGGAAACATTATGGTGTCCACCAGAAGCACGATGGCTTAAGAAATAGAAGCATGACCATCCTCGACTAACATAATTGTTATCTTGGAAGCTCATGCGAAGATGTAGCAGAAATTCGCTGAGTTTAAGAAGAATAATGTTAAAGGGATTTATGCCATCAGAGACGAAAATGCAAGGCTAAAAAGGATTGTTGAAGCTGAAGTAACGGGAAAAAGAGAAACATTATGAAAAGTAGGCTTATAAAAAATTTCCATGGCATTTTTGTAAAAGAAATGAAGAGTTTGACATCAAATATGATGGCAAATTCCTAGTCAAGGGTTGTGTCACAAGAAGAATGACCAAGCTTTTGTAAGAAGAGTCATCTTTAGAGGGTGAAGTCAAGCTCTTCTTCACTTGGGCCATCATGGAAGATGAAGAGTGGTGTAGGTTTGTTTAGGTCATGTATTCGTCCAAGTTGTGTAGGTGTGTTTAAGGCTTGTATTAAGGCCTAATTAGTGTAGGGTTTTTCCTTAGTTGGACATCCAAACCATGTGGAAAGTATATTTCATGTGTCATGCTTCCATCGAAGAGGATTTTGCTTTAGTAGTGGCCACATAACACTCTAGGAATGGGGAGGATTTCTAAAAGTTAGTGGCCACATGTCCTTTCATCATTGGAGAGGATTTATGAACACTTGTCCACTCCTTAAAGGGCCTCATTCTCAGCTAAGAATAGCTTGGATGAGAAGGCATGAAAAGTTGTGGTTTTTAGGACTTTTAAGAGACACTGTTAACCTATAAATAGAGGTGTCTCCTCCCTTATAATCATCTTTGATGTTGAGTAATATTATGCTACCCATTTATGGCCATACTACTCTTTTTAAGATCAAGACTAAAGCAACTCATGAGACTCCTCTCATCACATTCCTCTTAGAGTTGGCCTAACCATTCTTTGAGCCTTCAAACACCACACCACCCCCACACAACCACCCTAGGTCGTGAGCCTCTCACCCTCTTCCAACCTTTGCTTCCGCATTTCACACCCTTTGTCCACCACCAAAGGGACCAAACCCTCTAGCCTCTCTTCTAGCTTTGGACTACCTTTTCTTGGAAGGTTGTTATCATAATATAAGGAGGACTGATGTCATATCACCAATACACATGTGTTTATTGGGGGACTGACCTCAAATGGTTTTAAACATTAAAAAAAAAAAACTAGTTGAAAACTCATTTTCCTACACTGTTTAAACAATGGGTACTTGGGGAGTCGACATCATATCACCAATAGACGTTTATTTATTGGGTGGTTAACATCATGATTACGTCAAAGGGTTTTAAAATATTAAATAGCCCAACTAGAAGACCATTTTCTTACACTGTATAGACATCGGATACAAGGTGGGGCGACATCATATCACTAATAAATGTCTATTTATTTAGGGGTCGACATCAGATGGTATTTAAACATTAAAAAACCTAACACGAAGGTCATTTTCCTTTTCTTCGCACTTTCTCTTCCCAGGTGAACTAGCATCTGCAGTGACGTGTTCGACGACCACAAATGTTAGTTTTGCTTCATTTTATTCAAATGTGTGTTCCTACTTGTCCTTGGTTGTTATTTTAGTTCACCTTGACCGATTGATTTCATGCAACATTTTGATCCTCTTCAAGTGGCAACAAGTTATCCTTTTACCATTGTCGGCGATGACTCCTCCTCTATTATCTTGGAATGGTTTCAAGAATAAATCATTCATCTTTATGATGAAGGCTTGGATTCAAGGTTAGTTTGGCATATGCCTTGCATTTCATTTTGTTTTCCATTATTTTATTTATCTTGGTCAAATTTTTTTAGTGATTTGAGAAAAAAATTTAAAGAAGTTTATAACTAACTTTTTTGTGCGAGAGTGTTTAGTATTAAATATTTAATTTTAATATTAGTTTTATCTTAGTTTTAATATGAATATTTAATTTTATTAGATTTATCTTACTATGTGAATTTTAATTTATATTTTGATATTTTGGGTTTTGGTTATTAAATTTAATTGTTGGTTTTTATTTGTTATGTAATTAATCTTAAATGAATTAGATGTTGGAGGTTTATATAACTTAGTTTTATTAGATGTAATGGAATAATTTTTAAATTAAATTCATTTATGTCAAACACTAAGCAAATCTTAGCTCCCATTTGAGATTTAGTACAACTGATTGAACTTTTATTAAACCTTAGATCGTTAAATCTTCTCGAAACACACTTAAGTGCAGTCAAACTTATTTGCAAATATGGATGTCTGAGTTAAAAAGAGACATGTACCTTGTGTTGTACATTGATGGATAGGTGTTACTATATGTAATATTTTATGAAGTAATGCTAATTAATCAAATAACTATCTATGATTCATGGTAAGTCCTATTGACAACTAATGGTCATCATTCCAAGACAATGCATAGTTGTATGATTTTATTTCTTGCATGGGAAGATGAAACCTGAGTTGAAATCCATGTTACAAACTAAAGTGTTACTTTTTTTTCATATTATCTACTTAGTTATATTAATACTAACATATGTTTCAAATGTTTCTAATTTAATTAGAGTTGTGGGTAAGTCTATAACACAACAAATTCAAGTTATATCCAAAGGGTTGAACTTATTTATCTTAAAGTTATTAATTTTTGCATGTCATTGTATGACCTTGATATGTGATTATTTTTTTTGTCATGTTTAGCATAATAAGTAGTCATATTCATGGACATATGACTATTATGTCATATCTTGAATAAAAATCATTATTAAAACAAGAATTAGATAAGATTGAATTGATGTAATAATATATTCATTTTACATATTATAAATAACATCAAACTTTAAACATTAGTATCCATACATAATGAAGCTATGTTATTTTTTCAGCGATTCAAGAATTCATCACCTATAACAGACGACACAATGAAGAAGATATGATAAGAGTGAGCAACGTATATACTAGAATGATGGAGTTAGGACACACAATAACATTAGTATTTTGCTTGAAAATTATCTATGATTTCTTTTTTATTATGAAAGTTTTAGTTTTGTTTTAATAGTTTTAGTTTTGACAGATTTAGTGTTAGTACTTATGTTAATAGCTTTAGTTTTGATATATAATATATGCTGAATATTTTCTAAGTTGTGCTGAAATATTTTTTTCCAAGTTTGGATAATTTGAAAATATAAAAAAAAATATTTTTAAAAAAGGTAGCATTTGACTTCTATTAGTGAACTAACATATGTCAAAGGACGTCGCACTATACTATAACTGACATCTTTTGACATACATGCTAATGCACTAACAAACGTTAAATGTTGCCTAATTTTAGTCAGAAATTGTGTCAATTAAACGTCAATTTGGTGTGATACTCGTTATTAAAGGACGTCAAATTCTCATATGATTGACATTCTTGGACATATGTTTTCAACCCTGAGTCAACTTAACGTTTTTGGCTAAGACATTGAAGTTTCCTCTATGTTAAAAGTAGAAAATAACATATGTCAAAAGTCATTTTTATGGTAGTGAAAGAAACCCGGTCTCGGTGTAGAAAACTCCACCTCGCATTGTCCTTGTCTGCAGGAATGAAAAAGAAAGCGAGTACAATCCTACTCCCAGGACACATTACTCCTCAATAGTGGGAGGAAGCTGCCAACATCCCTTCATAGACGACATCAGTGATACCCCCTTCCTAAGCAATGAAAGACTTTTACTTTGGTCCGATATAATAGTAACACTGATCTAAATGAACATGTTATCGTCTACGCAACTTAGGTCAATTTGTACTCCATTAACAATTGCAAATATATATCATTTAACACCACTTTAACGAACAATCTTAGAATAATTTATCCATCTTTCCCTATTTCATTGACTGCTTTGACACGCTAATTTCATACTTTACAAAATATTCAACTCATATAACTTAATTTACTAAATTAGTCAACTTCTCTAACTTATTGTCACTTGTTTCTTTATAACTTCCTTATAACATCAAAGGAAAATTAAAGAAGTCTCCACTTTATTTCAAATGATTTATTAAAAAAAAAAAAAATTCACGTGCATATGCAATTTCAACTTTATACTTAAAAAATCACAAAAAAAATTTAAAAAAAAGTATAGAAACAACATAAACTTATTTGATTCAAATTCTAATTGTCTAGTCTTATCATACTTTCGGTGACTTTTCGTTACAATAGTTAATCCATAAAACATGAATATATATAACTTAAATATATATATATATATATATATATATATATATATAT
>NC_028360.1:3518545-3521690 GCF_000741045.1 Vigna radiata var. radiata
AGCACTATATAAAGGTGAAAGACCCATTAACCCATTGCCTTAAGGTTTTGGGTAGAGAGTGGTGTCAATTCCTTATATGGTTGGGCTCATATCTCATTGGTATTGTGTCTTCCTGATGAACCTCCTCCTTGATAAACCCAACAGGTTTCTTGTTGTATGTTGATTATTTTTTTGTTGAATTGGTGTTGAGTGACTGAGGATCTGACTATTTTAGCAAATTGGTATTCACTCTGATACTAAAACATGTTTTTAAACCAAGTAGTACGTTAGGAATACCAATCTGGTAATCTAAACAGGTCCTTAGTTTTCCAAATCACAGTTTTGAAGTTGTTGGTTTCTGATATGACGTTGAGCGGTTTTGGTGTCACATTGAGTGTAACTTGGCTATGCAAGTCTGGAAGCAGTTATGCTCTAGACCGTTGAGTGCTAGCTTTCACTACTAAGCGGCTAATTCTGCAAATGGTTTAACGTTGAGTAATGATAGGGTACTACTGAGTGTCAATTCCCACTACAGTTCTAGAACCAATTAAATGTGCTGAGTGCTCTCTTTTGCGAGAACTTTTGCGTTAAGCGTCAGTCTGGGTGCCATAGTGGTTTTCTGTTATTTTTCTAATCCTTGTTAATTTGAAGTGGTTTCTTCTAAATTATATGTATGTTTAGTGTGAATTTATGATGTCTCCGTAGATTATATTATGGATGTATGTATGAATAAAGTATGTTATGAAAGGAATTTCAAGGAGAATTTCATTGTAATGGTTTCAAGTACTCTATGTATTGATGTAAGGACTCTGGGGGTTATCATAACACTCTAATAATCATCAAATCTCAAGTAGAGAAAGGTGAGGTATTTGGTAAGAGGAGTAAGAGGTCATAGTTTAGGGGCTTTACCTTGGTCTAAGGCATTAATGAACTAAAACCTTGTGTGTGGTAAGGTGAAACACATTGATAATGACTCTGTAAAGCAGTAGAGGTCACCATAAATGCATAACCCACCAGAGTTTGACATCAACACATTTATCCAAATGGTCAAGTTTAGAATGAATAATTGTATGTCTTAGGATCAGTTGAAATACCTTTGTTTACGTGTTAACATCTATATTTATGTTGTATGAATGTTATTTTGGTAAATTAGTTTACAATTATGATGGTGCAAAAGCATAAAGTATGATACTACTTTATGTGTATACCAGATTTTGTAAAACTCTAATATCTTTTTAGTTTAGTGTAATCTATAGAATATATATATATATATATATATATATATATATATATATATATATATATATATATATATATATATATATATATATATTTTGGTGTTATGGTTATATATGATAGCTATAATAGCATTTATATATTTTGTAGAGCTAATTGTTATTTAGATTAGATGAGTGATGATTCTTATAGTAGTTAAATATTATTAAAATAAGATGTTACTAAAATTGGTGAAAATTTTGTAAAAGATTTAATTAATGAAATGAATTAAAAAAATTTGATAGTTAATTAATATTTTAGATAACTTATCATTTTGATTAATTCATGAACCAGTGAGTATAGAATTATTAAACCTAATTAATTGTAAAGTTTTATTTTATAACATTTAAAATAATGTTACAAATTTATTCAAAACTTATAATTTAATATATCTAAATGATTAATTGGAAATTATGTTAAATTGTTTTCCCCAAAATTTAATAGGTAGTTTCAAAACAATTTTTAATTTCATTATGCTAACAATTATCTTTTATATCCATAATAAGGAGACTTTGTTTTTTAAATTATCCAAAAACAGAAGAAGAAAAATGTTATATGAGGACAAAATTCATAAAAATGGTGATAAAATAAAAGAATATTTATTGAGGTGTCTTAAAATTCAAAATGTTAACTACTTAAATAGCGTTCATAAGTTTTTTCAATTAAAAAACTATAAATATTTTTTATTTTTAAATTAATTTCTAATAACTGTTCATGATTTTGAAAGGGCTAATAAAGTCGTTTAAATGCAAATGAATTACTGTGTAGTCTTCCAAATTAATATAATAAATTCTAAAATATTATTAAATAGAAAAATAAATAGACTCAAATATTCTGTTTAAAAAAATAAAAGAATGAATTATCTCTACACTAAATATTATAAAAAAAAATAGAATGTTTATTTAAAATAAATTAATTATCTTCATATAACAAAATCTAAAAAATAAATTGTGTATGGTTCTTTTTAACGAAATTAATGTAAGAATCTGTAAATTAATCTAAGAGTAATAGTGATTTTTTAAAACATGATTTAATTATTTCATTAATAAAAGTTCAAAACTATAAATATGAATAGTGAAATTTCATTTTATAAAAGCAATAATTTCTATCTAAAGTTTTATCTACCTTCTTTAATAATTTTTTTTTTCTTATTCTTTATCATTTTGAAAATCATAGATTATAAAACTGATTCTAGCATAAAATTCTACAAATTCATATCCGTTAAAAATAGAGTAAGTTCATTTTTTTAGGTGAATAAGCATTTTAAGTTGTATATGACATATGGTTTAACACATGATACAAAATAACTAGGTTTAATCGTTCTCATAGTCTCTATTTTTAGTGACTTTTTTCAATTAGGTCCCTCGTTTTTTCTTTTTCTCAATTGGGTCCCTATTTTTGGAAAATTGAAGCAATTAGGTCATTGTCGTTAGTTCCATACTAACACCGTTAAAAAGGTGACACGTATCACCTCGTGATTTTTTTGAAATTTTTAAATATATTTTTAATTATTTTTAGTTTTATTTTTTATTTTTTTTCTTTTAAAAATAAAATTTGCCACGTGTCAAGTTGACATTGTGCCACGTAGCAATGACAGTGTGAGGTAACACTAACAGTGCCACGTATCACTGTCAAACCACATGTCATTGCGTTTGTTTCAATTTGGTCCCTGTATTTTTATTTTGTTCCAATTTGGTCCTTGCATTTTTATTTTGTCTCAATTTAGTCTTAATTTTTTTAAAAATTTAAAAAAATTTGTTCCTTCCCAAATAAAATACGGTATGTACATTTTCCAAATTTTTTGTCTTTAAATTTGTTTCTGTTAAGCAAATTATTAGTAATGATGTATTTCAAATCGAAATATTTAACTCTAGAAACTTTTTATGAATTG
>NC_028360.1:3522295-3621082 GCF_000741045.1 Vigna radiata var. radiata
TAAAAAAATAATTAAAAATATATTTAAAAAATTCAAAAAAATCACGAACTGACACGTGTCACCCTCTTTAACAGTGTTAGTACAGAACTAACGACAGTGACCTAATTGCTTCAATTTTTCAAAAATAGGGACCCAATTGAGAAAAAGAAAAAATGAGGGACCTAATTAAAAAAAATCACCGAAAATAGGGATTATGAGAATGATTAAACAAAAATAAGTAAACATTCATTTGTTTGTGATCATAAGGGTATGTTTAGATTTTCAATTGTAGTTTTAATTGTATAGTTAGATCATTGAGTGAGAAACAAAACTCTGAGAAGCACATTTGAGTTATAGGGTTTTCTACCACAGGTAGGGATGACAACAGGTCGGGTCGGGCATAGATAGTGCTTACTCGCAACCCGGCCCGCCGGGTAAATCTGTACTCACTATCTGACTCGCTATCCGCTAGATACCTGTTTAGAAAATACCCACGGATACCTGCAAAAAAATAAAATAAATATTTTATAAATTTTAAAATAAAATTTCAATAAAATTACAATATAAATTAAATTAAATATAAATTAAAATTTAATTTTAATTAAATTTAACCTAATAAAATATGATATAATTTTATTTTTAATTAAATTTAATTAAGAACTATTCGTCGCGGATTTTACTCACGGATACCCGTGCTCGCGAATTTTTTTATCATCCCTAACCATGGGTAGGAGAGGTTAGTAATAATTTTACAATTTGATTTTTCTTATTCATCTATGTGTATGTAGATCTTTGACAGTTGGATTTTTTGATTGTAAATTTCTTAATTTAATTATTGTGTGCTAAACATGGTTGTGTTAAATTCGATATCTAATTTGTAAAAATTAAGGGTGGATATATAAGTTTGTATCATTGGCTTCTAACAGTTCTTTTCAATTGAGTTAGTAGGGATTTTGATTGGAATAGGGGATAAAAACACTCATTAGAGTCATTAGTACAATTTAATATGTAGATTGTGTTTCTAGTTTTATGTAGACATTTTGGGTGACCCAAACAACTTCTAAGATAGCGTTAAAAATAAGATTACAAATAACATCAAAACCTTTCACTCTCTAGGTGAGTCAGAACTCGTTGGACGAACTTAATTTAAATAAGCTTGGAGAGCCTCAATCTTTGGGCAAGTGAGTGAACCGCTAAGCGAAAGTGAATTTAGAAAATGACAGAGACAAGGGGCTCGGTCGTTGAGCAAGTCTAACTTCGTTAGGTGAATTTGTATGGTTTTGGTTCTAGAGCTTGACTTGTTGGGCGAGTCACCTACTTGCTAAGCAAGTGCATCCCCAATGATAACTCGTTAAGTGAGCATGTGATTTCACCGAGCAAGTTTATGATTGCTTAATAAGTATGTTTGAAATTTTGATGTGGATTACTAATGTTATGGAATGGTTATGGTTTTAAGAAGTTAAAAGTAGATTGAAACAATGAAATAATTGGTATAGAGATGTTGTGTTCATTGTATGAATATGATATTTCCTAAGCCAAAATGTTATATTGCTAAGAATTTAGAACTAGTAAATTTGGGTGTGACATTTTATTTCATGATTACATGATAGTGCATGACTTCACGAGTATTTCATAATTGAGTCTAAAATAGACTATGTTAGAATTATAAAATATGATTAATTGAGAATGTATTTCGTAATTGAGTCTAAAATAGAAAATGTTAGAATTATAAGATATGACTAATTGAGAATGTTTGTTATATGTGTATTATTCGTATTGATATTTTTGTTTAAATAGTATGATTTTTGTTTTATCCCAAGTCCACGAAGTGACATCATTAGGATCAATCACCACATTCAAGATATTGTCTAGAACTTGGTCATGATTTTGTCCTTAAAAGGTGTCCTAGAGAAATGAAGGAGGATAGGGTATTTAAACTATCATTTGCCTTAATTCCTAAGTGATGTGAGACTATTAGGTGTATCAGAACAAGTCCTCTCAATTGAGGGTTAAAAGAGTTTTTGTCCTCATAAATGGCACAAATGCTTTCATCCGAAGCTTGTCAAGTGATATCATTAAGATCAATCACCACATTAAAGATATTATCTTTTTAGAGCCTAAAACTATGTAATATTTTTTTCTTTAAAAGATGTCGTAGAGAGTTAGAAAAAGAAAAAAGTGTTTAAATTGTCATTTACTTCGACTCCTAACATAAAACTATTAAATGTATCATAACAATTTTATAATATACGATTATATAAAATATTACTAAATTACATTATTATTTGTTGAGATGACTATTTATATATGAAAGATGCATCTTAATAGTTCACATGTATATTGATGTTTTGTGTGAATCTTCTTTTATATCTTTTATATAGTTCATCTTCATTGTTTTGAATAACTTTTATATTTGGTAGAATTGACGCTTGTTAATTTATGTAAGGGAGTTTTTTAGTTGGTACACTTTAGTAAAGTATACCAAGTTTTAGGTTACAAAAATGTTCCTATTAAAAAAAACAACTTTGAATTCAAGGGTATTTTAACAATTTTAAAATTTAATTTAAAATAAAAAATAAAAGGTAGTTATTAAATATTCTGATTAGTCCACGTGTACCAGAGAAGTTATCAGCTTTTATTATATATTTTTTAAAAGGTAGTTGTTTTTTTAACCCAGATGGGTTTTATAAACCCGGACGAGTTCTATAAACCCAAACGAGTTTTATAAACCCAGGCGGGTTCTATAAACCCTAAACCATAAACCATTATATTTTTTAAAGGGTAGTTGTTTTTTAAAATAAAAAATAAAATAAAAAGTAGTTGTCTTTTAAAATTAAAATAAAATAAAAGCTAATAATTTCTCTCGTAGACCAATCAGGATTTTTAATAACTACCTTTTATTTTTTTATTTTAAATTAAACTTTAAAATTATTAAAATATCCTTGGATTTAAAGTTAGTTTTTTTTAACAGAAACATTTTCGTAACCTAAAATTTGGTACACTTTTGTTAAAATGTACAAACTGAAAAAACTCCTTTACTTTATTTATATATATATATATATATATATATATATATATATATATATATATGTCATTGAGTTAAGTTAATGTAAAAATGTAACACCACTTTTTACTAAAAATGTTAAATATATTTGTAGATCTTTCATCTCAAATCTTATTATGTTTTCCTTTCATGCATATGATAACATTTACTTATGTTATTATGTTTGTATTATTGTTACAGGGGTCTTCACTATTGTTCTTCTGTTGTGTTTTTTATCACTATTGTTCATTTAATTTCTATTCGGTGTTTTATGGTATGATGTGTAGTTTCATTTCCAACATCTGGCTAACAAATTTTGTTTTTGCGTACATTTTATATATAATTTTTTTTAGCAAATAACGTATAATATGCATAAATATTTTTAGCAAATAAATCAGTTACGGATTATAGTGGAGATCAGGGTCTTTGCTCCCCAATTTTTTCAATATATATATATATATATATATATATATATATATATATATATATATATATATATATATATATATATATATATATATATATAAATTAATATATAATTTATTTATTTTTCTAAATGTTAATATATTTTTACATATTTAGCATCTTTTAAAAATTTTATACATTATTTTGACATCCAATTGTTTTTTACAAATGAAATTAAATCATACTGTACTATATGGTATGACTACCGGTATGCGTTCAGGCAAAATGACTACCAAGGAGGCATAACGCTTAGTAAAGACAGGCGTTAAAGATAATAAAAAACTAATTAACACGGGTAACAGTTATCAATAAACAGTTAGTAGCTATCTTAAGGTTAATAATATTTAATTAATAAATTTGATTATTATAAATTCTATAAATATAAATTTGATATCAAGATAAAGACACTTTTGAATAATTCTATTTATTAAAATTTGAAGTGTTTTTTATATTTCAAACACAATCGACTTGAAATGAACCGAAAGAAAGACAGGAACGATTGAAACTCAGAAAATACTAGAACAAAACAATCATCCATCAATCTAATATAACCGAAACACATACTATATAAATAAATAATATATATTAAATACAAAAATATTTAGTTTAATATCTAGATTTTTTATAACAAAATATTTTCGTAATGTGTATTTCTAATATACACAATAATTCACGCGCATCTTTTTACAATAAGTTTTACAACGCCTTAATTAATATTTTTTTCCCAAAAAGAATAAAATTAACATATTTTACTAATTATATATTCAACCTAAAAGTTTATGAATGTTTATTATTAATGTAAAATTAATATAATATTTATATTTAATTAGTTTTAGATTTCGTTTAAATAAATTATCCTAATAATGAAAATGATTATTGAGAATATTAAAACTTTTAACTTACGATATTTATTTTTATATGTCTTTTTTTTTTTACTTGTGATACATGTTTACTATTTTGTGTACACGAACACATATATGCAAGAATAACATCTGAAGAGAAGTAAAATTTTATTTGTAATTTTATTTTTGTAAAAGTTTATATTTATATATTTATATTTGATATATGTGTTTTGTAATTCTTGTTATACTATATATTTTAAACTTTTGATCACAGTTAATTAATGTAAAATCTGAGAAAAAGGAAAATGTTTGGTCTGTACACTTGGCAGTAGATGAAGGGTCTTAACAAAGTAACACCATTTCAAGTTCAGCCCTTCTCTTGTCTGAAGAACAGTTTCACTCCATTTTCATGTTTCTCCTTTCTCTGGTTCTACACTTTCTATAACATACTTCCAAAATCTAACCCATAGGCTTTGCTTACCAGAAAATTCTTAGGTCATCCAAGCTTCAAGAGTAACGCTTCTAATTGTTTGATTATCTATTTTCATCTAGTAAGGGTTCCTTTCTTTTCCTATTCAAATTAGGGAAATGATCATGCAATGGTTGCATGTGGCTTATTTAAGTTTTTCTCCAATCTTTTGGTTCTTACACAACTTAAGGAGTTGATATTTATCTCCAATTTCGGGATTTTAGGTAGTATTAAGTTCTAGGATGCAAGGTGCTTCTTCCAATCATCTTGTGAGCCACACCTTGAAATTCAAGATAAAGGAAGCTTGGGTGTTTTCTTGTTCTAATTTGGAAATTGGGGTTGCATGAATTAGGTAGTTAGTTTGGGGATAAATTTTTATGATATATATATATATATATATATATATATATATATATATATATATATATATATATATATATATATATATATATATGAACTTAATTTAGTGAAATAAGGATATATGAATTGTGAATTTAAAATCTGCATGTTATGTTAAATTCTGCTTTGCATGTCAACCATGAAATTGGATGAAACTATGGCAATGATGATATTGAATGATTTAATGATGTTGAGTGATTGGATAAATTGATTCTTTGTTAAACTGTTACTGGACATGTACATAAACAAAAATATGAGAGTTAGAGTCAGATTAGATTAACTCGGGTAGTCAGATTTTGAATTGGGTATCCCATGTGGTTTTGGTCATTCTAGACCCTTTATATGATCTGTATAGATTTAAATGACAATGTATGATCATGTACAAGTGTATGAACATTGAAAATCATGAGTTGTGTGTCAAATTTAAAAGTATGATTAATGGACGTAATTCCATGATCCTCAAGGAAGGTTACATGGTAGTGCCCTATGGTTTGTTGTGATTGATCGTATGAATGGTCGGAGTTCCAGATGGGGTTTATCCTGACATTCTAATGACCATTCATGCTCAATTAGAGAGTGATGAGTCAGGTGGTGAGAATAGCAGGAGGTCCTAGTAATAGGTGTGACACCCAGGCACTGACGAGGGCAGGGAATGATCCCCGGTGCTAGAGGCACAGACAAGGAGCGGCTCCTGGCAGACTTCCAGTGGAAGGGGCACAGAGGGATCTAGAGACTGTATAGGTATGGGACTATACGGTTGAAGGATAACTTAAAGGAATTGATTTGGCTACTCATATTACTAAAATGCATTTGCTTTTCGGTAGCCTAACCCATAAGAACTCCATGGTTAAGCGTGCTTAGCCTAGAGTAATTTTGGGACCAAAAAGTGTGCGAGTAAGGACAAAGCACACTGGAAAGCCTCGTGGTGATGTGTGGGGGCAGTCAACAGTCCCTGTAAGTTGCTGGGACGTTACAAATGGTATCAGAGCCCTTGACAATGATCATCCAACTTTGGATATGAGCATAGCCAGAGGATGTCTTCCTTGAGCGTGCTTGGAGGAAGAGGATACAACCACTAGCTCTCAGCAGCACCTAGTTTATATTATTACTCTTAGATCTTTTTCATTATTTTGAAAGACCTCTTATGTATATAAAATTTTAATTTTATAGTCTTTTTTGGATGACGGTAAAATTATATTATATTTACATTCTCTTAGTTGTTCTCTTTTATTGTTATGTGTTCCATTCTATATTATATCACCTTATATAATTTGGGATGGCACAATTAAACCTTTGGAATCACATATATAAAAGTTTAAGTATTTACTTTGGATTCTTTTTTTATTCAAGAAAAATATGAAATCTCAATAGGGTCAAAATTTGAAAACAAGATTTAGAATGACATCACGTAGACTTTTGATAAAGATAGAATCAGCATGAAGCGTTGAAGATCAGTGCCACAACAGCAGGGGCAATAAATGATGTATGACAGCAAAGTATTGTGCCAAAATCACGTTGTTAGAAATCTTTTCGTGAATCAAATCAATTTCACATCGATATATGAGTGAATTGCTCGATTTTATTTATATATAACATGATATTTTGTGATGAATTATATGAAATAATTCCTCGTTTGTTCTCAAATAAATAAATAAATAAATATATATATTTTCCAGTAAATACATACAAAATTTAGAGTTAAATATTAATTTGATTTCTATTTTTTAAGTTTATTTAATTTAATTTTAATATATAGTTTTTTTCATTTTTGTCTCATTTTTTTTTGTTTTATTTAATTTTTTTTCTAATGTCGTTAATGACAATAAACCGTATTTGTCACCTTTAATTTCTGTATTTTTTTTAATTAAAAAATATATGTGTTAAGGTTAAAGTTTCATATTTAATTTTGCCTCTATATTTGTTATTTTGTTTAATTTAATCTCATTTTATTTTTAAAATTTGAGCAATCGTTTTTGTTAATGTTGTTTAAATAATTAACGAAGAGTAAAGTCAAGTATCTATGCCACATTGATTTTAAGAATGACAACTAATATCATTGATTAAATTTTAAGAGGTTAACAAATTGATAATGTGGCTGTGGCAGTTCACTTTTTGTTAATTATTTAAATAATGTTCGCAAAAAACGATTAAATTGAATAAAATTGATGAAAATTGTTTAATTTTAAAAAAATGGAATTAAATTGAACAAAAATAACATATATAAGAATTAAACTAAGAATAAAACATCGACTTTTGCACAACTTGCCTTGACATGTGGCATAATACTGATTTGATACGTGAATATTTTTTTAAAATTAAAAAATTCAAAGAAAAATAAAAAAAAAAATCATAAATGAGACAAATATTGCTCATTGTTTATTAATTATTTAAACGACGATAAAAAAAAGATAAAATTAAAAAAAATTATGAAAATTTAGATCAAATTGAATATATATATATATATATATATATATATTAATTATGACTAAATTAAATAGACTCAACAAAATTATAGACAAATTAGCATTTAAGCAAAAAATTTATATATGATAAAAAAAATTTTCCAACTTATTAATTTAAATGATGAAAACTAATTAATATGTCGTTAGATGTTACAAATTAAATTGAGAAAAAATTGATTCTCTAATATATAAATATAGACAAATATCATCTTTTAGGGTGTGTTAGTTTACAAGTAATTTATTGTGCACGATGAAATGTGAAGATGGATTTATATTTAATAACATGTTCGCTTCAAAGTATTCGAAGGAAAATGAAGAGACATATTTGCGGGAAGATTAAAATTTCCATGTGCCTTGATAGGAAGAGATATGCAAGGATTTACTGTTGTATGAATATGAAAGACTTTATTATCTTCTCCTTTTTCTAAAAATAAAAAATAAAAGTATAAAGAATATTATGAAATTTTGGTTGAAGAAAAAGTTATTATTATTATTATTATAATACAATTTTTTTTCATTTTAAAAATTATTTTTTCTTTATAATAATTATAATAATTATATATATTATTAATATTTATCATTTTTATATTACTTTTAAAACTAGGGATATTTTGGTAATCTTAAATTTTTATCAATTAAACAATATTTTTTTTATCTCTCACATCAATCAAATCCTACACTAATTTTCACAAACTTTACTTCCAAATCCACTCTTAATTACCTCCAAATCCACTCAAAAAAACAGCAAAAAAATTACTCTCAAATCCATTCAATCACTCTCCCACAAATCACCTCATGTGAACAAAGCATTAAGCTGATTTTTTGGAGTTGAATTAGGCTTAAAGTATCAAAATCATGCGATCATATTAAGATTTTTTGTTAGTTCGACCTATTGTGTCACACGCTATCAGAATATTTGTTATTTGTTGGACATATTGCTTCACCCACTCTTGGATTGCTATCGGACCACTCATTAATGTCTAGTCTCACCCTCCATATATATATAAACCATAGAGGGAGGAAGGTGTGCAGGAAGTCCTATATAAACTATAAATAAGGTCAATTTATAATATAATTAATATGTTATCAAAGTCATGCCTTAAAGTCTATCCTAATAAATATTTTGTTTATTAGGCCTATTGTGTCACTCGTATATTTGTTGTTTGTTACATATTGTGTTACTCACTATTAGACCGCTATCGAAACAACATTAATATACCTAGGTATGAGAGGAGGTGTTGGATGTCATATATTGGATAGAGATAAGACCAATTTATAGTGGATTATAGTCTCTCTCTCAAAAGATAAAACTAATTTGCAATATATAAACACTACCAAAAAGAAGGATAATACAGACGATCATAACCCATCAGAAATGACCAGAAGCTGTCGATAAATGACTTATAACCGACGGCTTAATGATGACCAAATTATTGTCGGTAAATAAGTATATCAACTAAAAATAAGATTAATTTATAATATATGAACCTGAAGAAGATGTGTTGAAAATTCTACATCAACTAGAAATAAGATTAATTTATAATATATAAATAAGTGTAAAAGTCACTTTATAAATAAATTTTGTAACATTAAATTATGGAGTTAACATCTTATCTTAACATATGTTATTAAATTAACTAACCATTTATCTTAACATATGTTTTTAAATTAACTAACCATATTAACATGTCGGGCATATTCTTCGTAATTATATTTTATTATTTAATTATCTTAAAAGTCAAATTAAGCATAGGTTGATTAATTCAAGCACATATAATATTATTATATTCTACCGTGAAATAATAAAACATGCGTTGATAAAACTTTTGATGGGTTTTTTGTCAAATCATTTCAAGAGACATTTGTTAAGTAAGTACATTAATTTAAATTTTAAATTTAAAAATTACGTTAAAATATAAATATCCAGTTAGGTTTTGAACGCCGGATTATAAAGTGTCGGCAATGTTAACCTTACTTTGTTGACTATTTCATATAAGCTATGGCTTTTGTCATATAATGACTTACTATACATGGTTAGATTCATAAGAATCCAATCGAAATCAATTATTCGTGTGCTTCATGTTATGAATATTTTTCTCTTTGAGGTGGGAATATGACTGAGATACAAATAAAAAAATAGGTAAGGAAGAGAAAGTAGTGCACATGATAAATGATGAAATAGGAAAATAATGAATAAGAAAATTAAATGAAAGCAAAAGTAGTTATAAATAGTAAGAGTTAGGAAAATAAAAGAATATAAAATGTTTTACTTAAGGCTGCAAACACCAACTAATAGCTTAATATTAGGTGTGAGGTGTTATACACTACATTTTTAAAATGGTTACTATGCATGGGTCAATTTGGTCCATCATGGTTTGAGTCAGATTCAGTTTGAAAAATTTTTATTTTTTTTATGTGGTCAAATTTTAAACTGACTCATTTAAATCTAACTCATTTAGGTTGAACCCGTGAGGGATCGAGTTAACCCACCAACCCATCTACTTAATTTTTTTTATTAAAATTTAATTTAAATTTATTAAAATTAAATTTTTAATTTTATAAAAATAATATTTATTATTTTTGCTTGAAAATATTATTTAAGTTCCCTATTTTCAAAATTAATTAAATACTCATGTTGAGAGTGAAATCTGTTTAGATTTGAATTATAAAAAGTTTGTAATTTTTTTTATTTTAAAAAAATTGTAATTAAGTGACTTAGTGAACCAATCCGTGGTGAATCAGACTGGATTCAAATTTTTCTGATTCGCTAATATATGAGTTGGATTGGCTAAGTAATCAATCTGTGGTAGGCCGAGCCGAGTCAGGCCAGATAATTCATTTTGACAGCACTACTAAATATTTTCGTATCACTTAATAATTGAGATAAATGTTAGTTTAAATATATATTTTTAACCTTTTGAAACATCTTTTAAACCGTATTTTGTGTTTTGTTTTTTGTTCAGGTTTTCACGTTCAGTCGGAAAAGAAAATGACTCTAGTTTATACACTAGTACAAAAAGAGCTTTACACGTTTGTTATTTTGGGCTTTTAACGTCAGATCGAGATCCGACATCTTTGTGGGTGACGTTAATCAGACGTCGAGCTGGATATCCCCGACGTCTATATAGACGTCGGATGTGTATACAACAGACGTCTATATACACGTCGGATGTGGGTACACCAGACATCTATATAGAAGTCGGATGTACCCATATCTGACGTCTATATAGATGTCAAATGTATCCATATCCGACGTCTATAGGCCTTGGAACGAAGATCAATCCTAGGAATTCCACATATACGTCCTGGGTGTTCGAGCTTTCCAATGGCCGTTGTTAGAATGTCGTCCCTACCTTGGCCAGTAAATGTTCCCTGTGTCTGCTGCTCAACCAACTCATCCTACACATAAAAAAAACTTTGTTACTTAAAAGACATGCTATGATAAATACACAAGCAAACGCAAAAGCCAATAACATGCATACACAAAAGACAATAACACGCATACAATAAAAGTTTTCAACAAAGAAGTTAACTTTTTTAGCAAATTAAAAAAGCAATGGAGGGAAATGGAGGACTGCACGCCCAAAAACGTAGGCCAAAGAGGGTCAAAAACGTCGCCCAAGAACACGCCACAAACTACACCAAAACATAACGAAAACGAATTTTAATCGGTTCAAATGGAAGGTATTTCATCAAAGAGTAATTTAATCAGAGTAAAAGTAAATTTAAATGGTTCAAAAGAGAGAAAACGCACCTGAAAATGCGATGCCAAGAGAGAAAATTCAATGAGGAAGACGATGAACAATGACCGTAACTGCTCGCGGGTTCGCGTTTTCCTGTATAAGAGCCTATAGACATCGGGTGTTGGGGGGGACTGACGTCTATAATAGTATAGACATCGGGGCCCTCACTAATATGACGTCTTTATGATTTAAAAATTAATATCTGCGGGACATATAGACGTCGGTTACTAGGGGCACGACGTCTAATTGAACTTTTCACCTACCTGTCAAGCACATAGACGTCGGTTACAGGGGGCAACGTCTATAATCGTATATAGACGTCGGTGTGGCGGGATCCAATGTATATATGACGGAAAATAATGATTATTCACTTACCCGTCAGGCCTATAAACGTCGGTTAGGAGGGACCCCGACGCCTATAATATTATAGACGTCAGGGCCCTCCTAATTGACGTCTCTAGGTCTGACTTATTTACGAAAATGTCATCGGTCAATAATTTACGTTAGATCCCCTCCTAACAAACGTTTATGGAATAACGTTAAAAGCCAATTTTGCACTAGTGATATAAGTTGATTTACGAAAAAATATATGTGTACAAATTTAAACGGAAAAATGTAAAAGAATCCTTCGCATACATAAGATGAAAGCCAAAGAAAAATAACCGAATCATATAAATTATAAAATTACCATGATATGAAAGATAAAAAAAAAAGCAATTTTCATCAAAATAAAGCAACCAGAATCAATTCGATTTTTTTATATTATATATAATACAAATAATAAAATAAAATAATATGAATAATAACAATATAAATAGTAATAATAATATAAAATAATAATAATAATAATATTAATAGTAACAATAATCATGGTAATAATAATAAAGACAATAATAATTATTTATTTAATAATATTAATATTATTATTATTAATGTTAATAA
This sequence comes from Vigna radiata var. radiata, assembly GCF_000741045.1. Taxonomy (NCBI): domain Eukaryota; kingdom Viridiplantae; phylum Streptophyta; class Magnoliopsida; order Fabales; family Fabaceae; genus Vigna; species Vigna radiata. Next base: position 3,534,640 of record NC_028360.1, read on the forward strand.
TAATAATAATAATAATAATAATAATTCAATTAAACTAATTATATTTTATATTAAATTGATTATAATCACAAGAAAAAAAATGATAAGTATATAATTTTATTAATTAAAATATTTTTTTAATTTAATAAGTTCAATATATTATTCACTTATATTTATAATTTTTTTTTTTGTTTTTTAGTGTTTTATATTTTTTTAATCCAAACAACTTAACTGTTTCTAAATTCAGTATTTTAAATATATTTTTAGAAACAAACACAATAAAAATAAAATTATGATGAAGTTCTAAATTTAGAATTGAAAATATATCGAATGTGACCATTTTTTTTTGTAATGGATGTGATCTAAGAGAATTGAAATATTAATTATGTTGGTGAAAACTCGGAGATAAATTTCAACCTTCAAAAGTTTTTTCTCGGTATTATTTCAATAAATCTGAAATAATAACTATGAGATAAGAGAGGAAAAGGAAAAGGAAATTTCGGCCTTTGTATTCGATCAATCTCAACTTTATATTTTTTTAATGTATTAATTTCTATATGGTGGATTTTTTTTAAATTATTTATTTTAGAGTGCTTATAAGATTAAGACTAGTGATTAAAAGTATTATAGATTTTATAGTGGTTGTTAAATCAAATTCAGAAAATGAAAAAGCAAACACAGTACATTGTGTTTTAAGGTGACACCTTTTCTTTTTCCTATTCATCGTTACTTTTACTGTCAGATCTCTTTTCCTTTCTTTTTCCGACCTTTCTCGTTTTTCCGTTTTCCTTTTCCTCCACACAAAAGAATAAAAATTAAAATCTTCGATGTCATTAAATGAGGTTCTTGCATCTTCCACCAAATCAAATACTTTTGTAAGAATTAGTGGACAAAATTGAGAGTGGAAAGCTGAAAGTTGAAAGCTGATGGTTTGTAATTATTTTAGAGTGTTTTTCTCACTCCATTTATGAATGTATAGTGTAGATAGTAAGTTGGTGGATTCAATTAAATGTAAGAGTTTTATTAATATCCTAAATCATATGAATAAATGTCATTAATAATGAAGAATGATGGAGATTTATTCTAATAGAGAATGAAATATAATTTTAACTTCATAAATGTCATTTTCTTATATAAAATATATATCTAATGGCATGTCGTTTATACGTCCCAAATTTTATGGTTTAAATTATGTGAAAAATGATATGGTCGGATATGTTTAGAAGTAATAAATACTTAAAATTTGATCATGAACTATATTATATAATCAATTACATATATCCCATTTTTAATAATATAATAGTACTAAATAATACGTTACACAGATTATATAAAACAATTATATAAAATTAAAGCTTCTTTAAGGAAAAGATCTATACCTATAATAAGCTCACATTTTATTTTTTACTGTAATAAACTCATACCATTTAGATGATCATTGCAAAAGAGAAACATACACAAAGACAGATAACACAAAAGCAAGAGTAAATTAGTGTACAAATAAAGCATCATATAATAATTTGGTTTAACAATTTACAACATTCAAGAACGAATAATTCATATAACCACAAGACCACTAAACTCACTTATCCGGATATGATGTTGATATAGACTATTGAAGACCTACACCAATGGTAGTATTTATACTCTGTAAAGTCATAAACAAGGGTAACTCAACTTACTACCCATGAGGTAAATCTTTCACTTCTAAAACCCAAAGGTGTAGGGTAAAGAACTCCTATGATTCTCTCTGCCACCTCATTTAACTCTACATGAGTTAATGGTTGGTAGAATATCATGATTACCCTCTTATTCTAGCCTCTCTATCAAGCATCTGCCATAATTTACTTGAATATGGAATCTCTCCTTGAGATCCTTATCATAGCACACTTTTCTCATTCCCATATAACATTTCACATATATACAAAGTACTCAAAATCCAACAATAGTAAGAAAATAGGTTAATATAACTCATAAACCAAGAAACTAGAAAGACACTTTAAAATCATAACTTTGGAAGAATTAATGTCAAAGATGCAAAGTTGCAACCAGAGAGCTTCACAACCTAGCTGTGAACATTTCCACAACTTGTGGATTTATCTCGAGAGAAACAAATTGAAAACCAGCAAGTTCAACAATTGAGTTGTGACTTTTTCCACAACTTGAGGATTTACTTTAGGAGTAAAAAAAATTGAAACTAGAGAAGAGCACAAGTAGATTGTGGATTTTTCCATGAGTAGTGGAATTTTCAGAGCATATACTAACCTTTCATAGATACACTTCAAATCTTGACTTGGACATTTTTTTCCCACATTCTATTGATTCTTATGACCTTCTATACCCATAGAAACATTGAAAAACACCTTCCTAACTCAAATTAGCTATCTCATGCTCACTTAACAACTTAACACCAATCAAACTCCATTCTATACCTTTCAACATCAATTCTCTCCAACTAAAAGTTTACACAATTCTTAATAGACTTAATAACAGCCCCCAAAACCTCACATTATGTCCAGACCTTCTTAATCAAAATACCACTAGTGAAAGCCCCTAAACTGAACTAAAAATCATACAAAACACCTCCAAAAGATGACCAATCATTTTTACATCAGAATTTGTTGTCATAACACTCAAACAAGTCAAAATCAACCCTTAGACCCCTGCCAAAACACAATTTAACCAAAATAACCCTTCTCTTAACTTTTCACCTATCAAAACCCCCTTTCTAGCCTAAAAGTTACCTATTTTTTCTGCTGAAATGTAAACAAAGCTTTATACAATTTGACAACTCCTACTTCACCCAATTTAACATCTTCAAATTTATCATACATAAACTTTACATCAAAATCACATTGCACCTCACAATTAAATCAGTTTTCTCATCACACATATTATACACAATCAACTCAACATACTAAATTTCTCAATTCAATGCAATTTCCCAACTCAATCAATATTTCATTGTACAAACATTAATTATAACTTGTTTAACAAACAAAATCAAAGAAAACTAGCTTCCCTTACCTTTTTAGAAGACCAAACTGTTCTAGAAGTCCTTATATCGCTTTCACAGCTCAAAGAGCTTTATCTGCACCTATAGACCACATAACCATGATCAGGATACTCTGTTAGAACCACTGATCAACAAATAACCTAAAAGAAGACTCATACCATATATGCGATAGAGCAAAACCCCACATGCAATGGAAAACGTGAGACCAAAGAAAAATAACATAAAATTGACTTACTATATTTGAAGAACTGATTGGGTAGACTTGAAGATCTAACCGCGAGGAGCACACAGGCGGTCTCTGATCTTCAAACAAAACAAGGTGCAAGAACTCTTAGAGAGAAGACAAATGACTCTAGAAAAGTGACTTCTAAAGATATAGAATGTTTTAAACAATGAAACTCGTTTATAACAATTCATTTTATATTAAAACTTTTTAATATTAAAATAATAGAGTCTCATTATTTTTAACTCATACCATTTCTAAAGTACTATTTTCTAACTTTTCACATATACTATTTATTTATATAATAAAGAAAATTTTCTATTTTAATGTACATATTTTGTTTTCAACTTTATCCTTTTTAGTATTTTTTTAATTTTTTATAAATTTAAATATTCTTATAAACTAAAATAATTATTTATAATAGAATAATTATCTAATAATACAATAATTATCTAAAACATTATTTAAATTATTTTTCTAATAATTATAATAATTTTTGTAAGGCCTATTAAAAATATAACAAAAAGTGTGTAAGCGCATGGCAGCATAGGATAGGTTGAACAATATTAGTAAAGTAAAAACTTAATATTCTAAGTTCATAGCCAATTTGTTTCTGAAGAACAATTTCCCCTTTTCTTTCAAGCATTCTCTCCTTTTCTTCTCTGCCTTACCACACCTTCCATCTCAAACTCAGATTCTTGATCCTTGGCTTGTTGAACAGAAGATACTTAACTGATCAGGGATTCAAGAGCAACGTTTCTATCGTTTGAATTTCCGTTTCCTCCAACCGGTAAGAAAACCCTTTTCTCGTTTGCCCTAGGGCTGTAAGCATGCGATTAAACTTGTTGCATGCAACCCATTTCGTTTTCTTCCATAATCTAGCTTCTATTTAATTCTAAAACTCATTCTCCATCATCAATTGATGATTTATAGGTGATTCTAATATTTTGGGAGTGCAAGCGAGTGGTTTAGGGTTTCTTCTTGAGCTTGGTTGTCTACACTAGAGGTAAGGGGAGCTAATTGTATTTTTGATTTTACTGTGTGAAGTGAATGCATGAAAAACTATGAAGTGGTATGTTGTTGGAAGCATGAAATTGATTCTTTAACTTGAGATGCATGTATGGAAGGGTTTAATATGCGAATTTGGTGTGTGAGGACCGTATGCTGTTTTTGAACGATTTAGAATGCTGAAATTGTGTATGTTGGAACTTTTTGTATGAAAATTCTGTTGTAGTACTGTTAAAAAGGAAATCAAGTGTCTTTAGGGTCAATTTTAGGTCATTTAGAGGAAGTGAGGTAATGATTTTGAGCAAATGAGGTCTGCAACGTTTTTGAACTGTTGGGGCAGTTTTATCCACTGCATTTTGACTTGTTTGAGTCACAAAAATTGGTCAAAATAGGTGCAAAGAGGTAAGATTGGGGTTTGGGTCTCTAACTTGGAAAAATTGGTGTTTTAGAGTTAGAATGGAGTGTAAATCGCTTTAGAAGGGTAATGGAGATGTTTAGAATCATTGAGATAAGTTTAATTGTATCTAAAACAAGAATTAAAGGTGTTAGAAGTTGGTAAAAATCGTTAGGAATGGTCATATAGGGTGTTGTCCTGATTCTGCATAATTTTGCAGAATTCTACAGAATTTGGCCGTTCGGTCTTGTGTGTTCTCAGTCAGAGAAGAATTGGTTCTTCTCATAGTCGTTCGGTCTTGTGTGTTCTCGGTCAGAGAAGAATTGGTTCTTTTCATAGCCGTTCGGTCTTGTGTGTTCTCGATCAGAGAAGAATTGGTTCTTCTCATAGTCGTTCGGTCTGGTATCGCTCTTGGGCCTTGTATTGTTCTCAGTCTTGTGTGCTCTCGGTCTAGTATTGCTCTCGGTCTTGTGTGCTCTCGGTCAGAAAAGGTGGTTGGTTCCTCTTGAGCCTTGACAGTTTATAACCGTTAGGTCTTGTATTGCTCTCGGTCATAAATGGGTTCATCCCTCTTTCGTTCGTGCCAGTTCATGACCGTTCGTTCTATCAAAGAGTGCTTGGTCCTGCACTGACACTCAGTTCGTTCCCAGTGGTCGGCCAATGCACTAAGTGCTCGGCTCATGCTTAAAATGTTTGGTTCAAACTTTCTAGTTAATTGCTTTGGGTAAATTAAGGGTGTAATAATTTTAGTGCAAAGTAAGAATGGTTGATGTTGTATGATGTGTATATGACTTAGTATAGCATTGGAGGTACATTATTGATTTCAAGAGGAATATCATGTGATTTAAAGTGGTCGGATTGATTATGAAAGTAAGATCTCTCGGTGAGATCAATTAGTGTATTGAATGAATGTGAGAGACTTCCATATGGGGGTTATGCCTAACACTCCAACGGTCTTTGATTCTCACTTAGAGAGGATTGACACGTGTGGTGGGAGTAGTGGGAGGTCCTAAAGTAGGCGCTATCACTGGAGGTCTATTCCGCGGTAACGGACTAACCTTGTGTGTGGTCGGATGAAACGCCTCGACAATGGCTTTGCAAAGCAGTAGAGGCCACCACAAGTGCACAACCCGCCCCAGCTCTACATACATTCTAAGTCCAGACGAGTCTAGAAGTCTTAACATGATAGGATGCTTGTTTTGATGAGTTTTATGAAATAAACGTTTATGTTTATGATGACTTACATGTTTATGTGTGTATGGATATTCTCGGAAATGCTAGATTGATTTGAAATGAATTGTATGTTTGTTTGAGACCTAGCTCACCCTTGCATTGTATGGTTGTATATGTTTGCCTTCCTCTTTGCAATGATCATTCAATCCTTTGGATGTGAGTAGTAGGTGATGATGTACCATTGGAGCAAGCGTTGGAGATTGAGGAAGAACCAACCCCTAGTACTTAGGACTTCTACTAGCTCTTAGTTTAATTAGCTCGTTATTTTGAAAAACTTCTAGCTTTATTTTACCATGATCGGTATTTTTTTTTTGGAAACACTCCTTAGGCATCTTTAAAGTTTAGTTAGCCTTACATTTTAGAGAACTTTGGAAAGTTGTACTCAAGTTTTATTTCGTTTTATTTTCCTCTATATTTTGGATGACTGTATATATATTTAAATACTGTTATCTCTATCTCTCAAGTGCTTTTATATATTATAATAGTTAAATCCTATTATATTATACGTGTATATGATATTTTGGGATGTCACAATTTTATTATATATTTAATATAAAAGAAGTGGATTTTCACTTTTTTTTATGATTTATTATCATGAAATTAAATATAAATAATTTTTATAATATTATTGTAAATATTTTTTTATTTATTTTATAAATAATTTTACAATTAAGAAAAGTTAAATTTAAAAAAAAACCTATCAAATTGAAAATAATCTATTAAGTTTTTAAAAATTGATTATTTAAAAATAAAATTAATAAAATAATTACTTTAATTTAAGAAAATAATTAAAATAACAAAATTAGAAAATAAATATAAATAAATATAATTCTAATATACCATCATAATGTTGGCTATAAGGTCCTGAGTCTATGGGTCTGAGTCGTGTACAAATTGGCAAAGAGAAGATGTGATGACTTAAACAGCTGGAATAGGTAAAAGAATTGGAAAAAGTCTTTTTAATAATTTTTTTTACAACTCATAGACAATATATACGTAGTGGTTTGTAATTGGATCCGTTTCAGATATTTCTTTAAGATAAATTCAAATAGATCAATTAAATGATGACACGTGTTTTATTGTTAAAAAGTTGTTAAAATATTACTGTAGGAACAAATTTGTGCCTCGATTATGATGCCACCACTCTACGCTCTAATCTAATACCTCCTTCCTTATAAATACATTATAAATATACAACGCCCCCATTTGCATCTCAAGCAACTTCTCTCCTCCGCCATCTTCATCCCAACACACACAACAGGTTTGTCCCTCTTTTTCCCATTTTCTTCTCTCATTCCTCTCTGTCTGTTCTAAATTATGTCTTCCTTTTACGTCTATCTATCTTCTCCTTCCTCCATTGCCAGCTCTTTTTAGATACAACAAATCTACATTTCCAATTTTCTCGGATATAATACCATTATCTTTTTATTATTTAACCCTTTCTGATTCATCCTTCACTGCAATTTTCTCACTGCCTGCGCTGACTTCTCTACTAACTGTTTCCATATTCCAACTACTCTGCTTTTCCTTTTGCACCTTACCTGTACCGGATGAATGGAATACAGAATCTAGACAACAAATGATTCGGAAGACTAAAAATAAATAGAAAATTAAAAATAGAAACCTTCTACTTTTCCTTTACTAAACAATGATTCTCTAATATTTTATTCAGTTCCATTCTTCTTTTCCCATTCTCTTTCTTTTTGTCTAAAAGTATATACTGAAACTTAATACTAAGTGTATTGTATACTTTGAATTGTAATATATGATCGTCAGATTCGTCTACAACCTCGAGTATTGTGAATTTTTTTTTCACTGAAGAGGTGAAGATTAAATATAACTAATACCTTTTTAGAAACTTTATTTTTAAAATATTATATTAAAATATCATATTATAGAAAGATATTAATTAATAATGGATGAATGAGTCAGCGAGCTGCTATTGTAGTCTCATTGATTTTGGTTTTTACGAATTTTATTTGCAAGAATTGCTTTTTTATTTCCATTAAAACCAAACAATTAACCTTGCCCACCCATCCTTCGTTATTTTGATTTTGATTTCGAGCTCTTCTAATGGCTTTTTAATATTTGTTTTTACGAAGAGAGCCTTTTTTTTTTTTTTTCATGTCCTTTTCCTTTTGGAAAACGAATTTGAGCCGTCAATTAAATTTATTGAAAGTAAAATTAAGACAGTGGAAGTGTATTATAAATATGTATGTTGAGGGTGTGCTGTCAAGTTGTTTTCATTGTAGGTTTTTTACTCTTGAGAACAGTTGACTATAATCCGATATTACATACAGACAAAAAAAAATTGTTATTCTTAATATCAAGTTAAAGGAAGAGTAGGTTAGATTTTCTTTTTTAATTAGTATTTTCATCTTTTTTTATATTCGATACTAGAGAAATGCGTTGAAAGATCTGAAAAGAAATATTACAAAGAAGGAAAAAAAAAAAAAAGAATCTGTCCTTAGAATCTTAGAGCATGCTTGGGTCACCAGAGTTGTTCTGTCTGATGTTTTTTTCCAAAATGCAAAAGGAGACACTAGTTTTTTCTTCCTTTGTCTCACTTGACATCTTTGAAAAAACTTGGATAGTAAAATGTGGTGAGTTGTCTGGCAAACGGATAATCATTAATTTGCTTCTTGCGCTTATCTTGCAAGTATAAGGGTCACTAATTGACCATGTTCATGAACCTTTGAGGGATGAAATAACGTAAATGAATAATGAAACAGAGATATTTTATATGTTTTTCTTTTAAAGTTCTTGTCAGCTTTACGCAATTTATCCGTGGCTAAATTTTTACTTTACATTGGAAAGTTGTAAACTGAGATAATTATGTTATTTTTGTTTTTGTTCAATTTTGAAATCACAAGTGAATTGTCTTGAACCTGAAGATGAATATTGGTCGATAAGAGTCTTACGTATTCCATGCAATTGAAACTTGAACTAATGTTGCAGATATTCATATTGAGCATAACTGTGATAAAAACTTAGGCCCTTTCCTGGAATGAATCCATTGTTTATCAAAGAATTTGGGAGAGAGTTTTGCAGTTCTCTTTAATGGGCTGCTGCTATTCATCTTCAAAGAGAACCAGAACGCCAGGTTATGAGGAATCCACCGTTCTTGCATCTCAGACACCTTGTGAGTATCATGATCCATCATTGAATGGTAAATCCTTGCTGCTTTTCTGTTCAAATTTTGATTTGGCTTCTGCTAAGAGCCATCAAGGTCCTTTTACTAATCTACTAATCTTATACTCTTGGGGGCATTTCATCTCCGGTTTCAATCTGTAAATTTACTCAATTTATGATTTAGTTTGCCTGGGACTCGCTAATCTTTAATATACAATACAGAATAAGCAAAAAATCAAATTTCCAAATTCAGTGTCGCAGTTCTTTCAGTTACTCCTAATTACTGATAGTTGATTGTGACAAATTATATTCTAATGATCATGTATGGAAAAATATGGGTTTGCTGTTCAATATTGTAGAACTTTCTGTAGGGGCATCGAAGTATTGAAATCTGATTTTTCACCGTAAATACAGTTAACTTGCAATTCCTATACAGCAGTACTCTCATTTTTCCCACGGATAGTTTCTTTACTCTCTTTTATGTTTTATGTTTTCCTCAAAGGATAGGTACAGATTTAAGTTCAAGGTCAAGGAAATTTTAAACTAATTGTTTAAAAAGGAACAGAAATATTTTAAATTTAAAGAAAAGTTTTTTATAATCACAAACTTTCGAGCGTTTATATTTTATACAACTTGTTAGAATGTTATAAATACAGTACCAGTGGATATAGAATCAATGTACTTAATCCTAATATCTTCTGTTATTAGGTTTATAAGATTCTAGCACAGCTGTTTGTTGAAACCTCGTAAGTGATTCGTGATTCTTTATGAGCTCAATATTAAGTTTCAAAGGTGATAAAAAGAAACTTTCTTTCTTTCAACAGTTACTGTTAGTGAAGTAGAAGCTTTGCATGAGCTCTTCAAGAAGTTGAGCAATTCCATTATTGAAGATAATCTTATTCACAGGGTGAGTTAGGCTTTAAAATTTCCAGTTTAGATGAGATGTCCTAAAGTTGGCACCTAAGTAATCTCTTTGACAATTTACTTCTTGATCTTCTTGCATTCCAGGAAGAATTCCAGCTGGCACTATTCAGGAACAGAAACAAGAAAAATCTGTTTGCAGATAGGGTTTGTGAATCTAATCCATGTTCTATAGTTTAAGATTATTTGCCCATAAAGTTCATGGAGGCTATATGCTAGCTATACTTACAATATCCGAAGTTGCGTACTTTTTTCTGTGGAATCTTTTTATCTGATGTATTGTTTTGTTCTACATTTACAGTCATATCACTTCTTTTGACTCTCATCCTTGCACTTTTTTGATTCTGATGCATACTCACATTTGTTTCTCCGTAGATTTTTGACTTGTTTGATGTCAAGCGCAATGGGGTCATTGAGTTCGGCGAATTTGTTCAATCATTGGGTATTTTTCACCCAAATGCACCTTTAGAAGACAAAATTACTTGTAAGATTGACCTTCCAACATAAATATTTCCTGTTAATTTCTTCTATCCCCTTAATCTTAGAGTTTCCTATATTAAGTTTATGCACTGGTTGTTCATGTTCAGTTGCATTAAAGCTTTTCAGTCACCTACATGATACTTATATTTCCTTAAATTGGGAATAATGAACTTGCAGTTGCTTTTAGGTTGTATGATCTGAGGCAGACAGGGTTTATTGAAAGAGAAGAGGTATGGTTTTCTTTCCTTGTTGAAATCACAACTTGATTTTTTTTTTTTTGGTTATTGATTTAATTTCACGTTATTGTTTCTATAGCTTTATCCATATCTATAAATACATATATTTATGCTCGCTCAGTATAAGTCTAGATCAACCCTTAGCTTTCACTCCTTAGCATAATAGTCTGGTTTATGTCTGCAGTTGAAGGAGATGGTATTGGCACTTCTGCACGAGTCGGATCTTGAGCTTTCAGATGATATGATTGAAAGCATTGTGGACAAGGTTCATAAATCAGAAAGTTTAGCTTATTTTTGTTACTTTTAAGTTCTAAGATGAGCTCCCTTTGAACTTGGCGTTCCTCACGTTGTTGTATACCTTCTTACCCACAGACTTTTAGTGATGCTGATATAAATGGTGATGGAAAGATAGATCAAGAAGAGTGGAAAGCATTTGTATCCAAACATCCATCCTTGATAAAGAATATGACTCTTCCATATCTGAAGTCAGTATATTCGTTCTCCATGAATCTTATTTTTTCAGCAACTCAAATTTCAGAAAACTTTCCTTTTCATCCATGTCTCCTCCCCAATGTTTCAGGGATATTACGTTGGCATTTCCAAGTTTTGTTGTAAGAACAGAAATTGAAGAGTCGGATATGTGAATTTTGAAGGTTTTGGCTTCATAAAAAATGCTATATATACTATATACTAGTTTATAGTATCTTGGATTTCGTCTCTTGATATTGTTGCTGCCAAGAGATGACCTTAGCTGCGGTGCTAAAGAAAAGAACATAATATGGTTTCCCCTGCGAAGTGTGTAAACCCGGTTTCGCAAATGCACAGCTACCAAGTGAAATTCTCTCTAGTTAGGTAGATATACCAAAGGGTACGAGTTATTCACTTGAATTGTTCGTTCAAATTCAAGGTTAGCTTGTACAAGCATTTTGTGTATATAATATATATGCACACAAGAGATGAAAGTAGGGTATGGTAACCCAAATATGTGTAACTCGGCCATCAATGATCTCTGTGTTGGATTTATGAATCATAGATCAAAATTAATAAGCAATAAACTCTTACAAAATAGAGTAATTCTCAATTCTCTTTAGAACAAAAAACGAAGCATAATGGAATGATTGACCATTGGGAACATTTAATGAATCAATCTAGATTGGTCTCTAATATTTCCTCTATAGAACAACTTAGGTTTCCTCTTATATTTTCTTCTATGATGGGGATGAAAGAAACATGAATAATGAGCATGCTCATGACCCTTTTATGTAATATTTGTTGGTAACTTTTCTTAAGTTTCAATGTTTTCAATTTGACCTTTTAATAAATTAAAATTATTATTGGTCTTTACACAATAAATCTTTCATGACATATATTCCCTTAGTCATAATTTACTTAATTAGACTATTTTATAATTGGCTAATAAAATACAATGACCCTAACATTTAATGATTTGTTATATATATATATATATATATATATATATATATATATAAATCTTTACAAATGTGTTAGACTTTATTGTCATTATATATCTATATCTTGAGTATATCAAAGGTCCTCCTGTCCATTGATTATATTTGCATGTAGAACCAAAGCAATTTTTATTGCACCAATCGCAATCAAACCTCATAATGATCACTAAGGCTGGCATAACCAAATGATACGGATTCATCATGTAATGTGTAGCATGAAAATTACGTGAAGGTGACATGTACACATCTATTTTCAATTGGTCCTTATTTTATCTCAATAATATCAATACAATAATCTTAATATACAAAGTGCAATTTCTAAATAATGAACCAAAATATATGCATACATGAAAGCCAAACATAGAACACAAACACATAAAAATGACTAACGCTTACTTAACCAAAGATTACTTAAATTGTAAAACACTCATAAAAGCAATATGCTTATAAAAGACCTTGGGTGTAAGAACCTTATTAAGAGAATATACTACAATGTTAAAATTCAATTCTTTTGGGTGGTGACTCATTTTTAGTATGTCATCATTATTCTATTTTAGTGTTCAAAATGTATAGGAGTAACTCTCTTATTCACGAAAGTTGGATGTAATGTATTTTAATTCTTTGTGATTTGTACTATTCTTTCATCAGTTTTGTGTTCTTTTCTCATTCTTAACTATATGATCATTTATTGATTTCATATTTGTAGGTATATGATTATTGGACACAATGTTAGAACCTATACTAAAATAGAAAGAAAAAAACCTATACTAAAATAGAAAGAAAAAAACCTATACTAAAATAGAAAGAAAAAAATTAATTGTGCATCTAGACATAGAATTCATCAATTGATCATTCAAAGCATCCAAATTTAATGCTAAATGTAGACTTTTAATAAAAAGATTTAAGACATTAGGATTTTTATTAATAAGCTTATACTTATTTCTAAAACTTTAGGAGTTGTTAAATAGTGGTATATAATGTTAGAGTATGAATTAGAAGTACATTGTTTAATGTTTTTACATTAAATTAGATTATGAAATCTAACCTTAACGAATTCTTTATTGCATAAGTACTTTCATACATTTAATTACATTCTAGATCTGCAATGGTTCTCATAAAATTTAATTATTTTCATTTTTCAGAAATTTTTTTTAACCTAAATCAATAAAAAAAAATAGTTTTCTAAACAATTTGAGTATTTGTGGAAAACAATATATAAACTTATCTACTTTATTATTATTTTAAAATATTATATAATTGATAAAAAAAATCATAAACAAACGTACAAGTATATAAGATGTATTTACAAATCCTCCATCAGAAAATCAAAACTAAACTTTTAAAAGATACTTAATACTTCATTAGCGAGAATGATTTATACAATACAAAACTTATATATATATATATATATATATATATATATATATATATATATATATATATATATATATATATATATATATATATAAAAGCAACTCTCTTTAAACAATCAATAGTCTTATTGCTTCACAACTCTTTCACATGTAATATTTCTCTTACATATAACATATAATGATTGCAGTGGACAATATATCATTGTACTTTATCCCTAAGAGTCACCACATTCACACCATCCACACATATCTAATCTTTCTTCAATCCAAATTCATCAAACATGGAATATTAACCCATTCATCATTATCCATGAATAATCATATAAGCTTAAAATAAAACATTTAAACATGGAAGATAGCATGTTGCAATGGTAGCACCCAACAAAACTCACTACACTCAACATCCAGCAAAACTCATTGGCACTCAGTGCCTAAAGCCCTTAAACCCTTGGAATTTAATTCCAAGTGGTGCTAGTGTGAGGAATAGGGTGCCCAACTCAAGACCTATGACACCTAGTGTAAACCCGCTGAAGCCCACTAACTTGTGAACGCCTAAAGGTACTAAGGTAGCGCCTAACGCCCTGAATCCCTAGAGCTCGCTCTCTTGAGTTTTATGAAAGACATCTAGCGGTCTTGTGATACCACTTGAGGTTGTATAAAAAATATAGCTTCTAATTTGGTTAAGATAGGTTATTCAACTTGCATATCGATCCAAGCAATTCTAACTAAATCAAATGAGTTCCACAGATGACATTTCTAATTCAACCAAATCAGTAATTCAAAGTGATACGACAACTATTCAAATGCATCATCACACTTTACTCATCATTTTAAAATAAATTAGTCCTTTTGAATAACTAGCTTCCTTTACCTACATAGATGCTCCTAGCTAAAAAAAGTGTTTCACACAAACTCTACCTTACACATGTTACTCTACTTGCACACAAATCATCGATCAGAACACATCTTAATAATTCTAACTAAACAAAGATTCATCTCGAGTCCTTAACGTCACATACAAGTCTAAAATACCTCACATACAATATATTTCTTAAAAGACCAAAAAGAAAAACAAAAGATAAACTTACTTTAATCAAGGTTTCAACCATATAGGATTGTAGACCTTTTTGTTGATCTTTAGTCACCAAGCAAATGAAAAATAAGTTCCAAAAATTAGAGAAAAGACAAAGGAAGTTCTACATTTCTTTTCAAGAAAAATAATGACTTTTTATAAAATAAAACTCATAATATTAAATATATTTATATTTAAACTTTTTATAAATAAAATAATAAAGTGTTATCATTAAAATCATTATTATTGTTTTCTAGATAAATCAAATTTAAACCATTATTAATCAAATGACTTTTATAAATTTAGCACTTATTTCTAAAATCCCTTTATTTATTTTACATACTGATAATTTACATTAACAAAATACATAATGCAATTTAACAAAATATATAATCCAATTTCATTATTTACATACAATATTGTTGTATACTAATGTTCTCCGAAATTTTGACTTCTACAACAAAATTAATTAAAAATAAATTTACTTACCACAGTATATTAAATTAAAATATCGAACTACACAGCGTTTATTAAAATTCAATATGTCAAAATCTCATAACATTTTATTTAAGGCATTATAAATAACCTCTATGTTTTCTCACTCACTTTACATATCACGGATATTTTCAAATAATATTAAAAGATAATACGATTGAAAATAACTTTTTAGCTTCATTAAGTCGAGATACTTAATCTTAAAGTTGTAAATTTTATAAGCTTTTATGATAAAATATTAGTGTATTTATTTTATACGTAATTAATTATTTCATTCATTTTTATTTATTGCAAAAATTTGAATTTCATTTTTAAATTTCTCTCCATATTTCCATAAAAATAGGATTATGAGCTCCACACTTAAAATTGGTGACTACAATACCTA
The DNA here is from genome assembly GCF_000741045.1 of Vigna radiata var. radiata. Lineage (NCBI taxonomy): Eukaryota > Viridiplantae > Streptophyta > Magnoliopsida > Fabales > Fabaceae > Vigna > Vigna radiata. Next base: position 3,550,056 of record NC_028360.1, read on the forward strand.
AATATGACTATGTGAATATCTTTTGTATGATGAATATCTTTAAGCCTTTTAATTTTTGTATGTTGTTCTTTTCTTTTTGGTCATGAGGTAAATGATTGCACCAAAGCACTTATTGATTTATGTGAGAGGTGGGAGCCAATTCTTTATGCTCAATCACTTTCTTAGACATCACAAACTCATCTCGTAAGCTTTGTCATTTCTCTTCACCAACAATAATTTAAATTCCCTTTCAATTATTTTAACATTATAAAAAATTAACAATTATATCTTTATTATTTTTAACCTTAACTTCACCTTATATAACTTCTTGTTCAATCTTACAATGAAATAAAATACTATAGTTACCTCGTGATCCACACTCATACGTAAACTATGTTTGAATTTTATCATTTATTCGGAATTTTCGAGGTCATCACATAAGAATTTTCGTATGTTTCTCGATTCGATTGGTTTACTAGAATTCTAGTGATTGGATTCAGAAACCAAATTATTATAAATTAGTATGATGATTCGGGTGATACCATTATATATATATATATATATATATATATATATATATATATATATATATATATATATCATTGTGTTAAATCAATCATAATTACTAAATAAATAAGCTTTAAATCTCTAAAACATCAGTTATTTTGAGATGAAAAAAAGTTAAAATACCAATCTTATGAGAAAGGGATGATAGTTATTTGTTTCCTAGAAAAACATATGCATTGAATAATTTTAATAGAAGCTTCTACTATTTTCTTTTTTTTTGTTGTTTCTTGATATTTGGCTTTTTTTAGTATTTTTTTTATAGCTATCTATGCAATTATGAATGAAGTAGCAGAGCTAGATGGGGCATGGGAATCATCCTGTGTCCTCTTAGAGTTGTTTGATAACATCGAAAACCATTTTTAAGGCAATGATAATATATAAATATAAATAAATTAAATTCTGCAAATTTTATTCAACCTTTGTTTCCCTACCTATCCATCTATCAGAGTCCAACGCCACCAACTGAACACAGAACAACATCAACAACAACCTCTACTTGGTGCTTCCTCTTCCTTCTCCACCAAACCTTAAACTTCCACATAACCCAATCAAATTTTGCTTTAGATTCTCATTTCCCGTCAAACTATATCTTTGTCTCTCTCTTTCTGCGAATCCTCGGAACCCAAAATATTCCAACTAAACATTTCTTCTTTTTCATGGCAGATCCTACCCGTCTTTCATTCAGGTTAGATTTCAATCACCCTTATACTCAATTAAACTGGGTCAGTTTTGATTAAGGTTAGTCAATTAAAAAAATGATTTTTTTTTTGGGTTTTCTGGGTTCTAGTTTTACACGCAGTTTGCGATCGGATCCGGTTACAGTGGATAGACTCACAGGGTTTTAATGGTTCTGCCCTCCTTAGTAATTATAAGGGACTTGAAATGGGTTGTAGTATTTTAAAATCTATTATGTGATGAGGTGAAAACCAAATAAACGCGAAATTCGCATTCTTTCCTTTGGTTTGTTGCTCACTCCATCTTCTATCTTGCTTGGGGTCCAAGGTTTTTTTCGTGTTTTTTCAGTTTTGCTGCATTAGTTTATATACAGGTAGAAGCTTAGACTTAAAACAAGTTTCAAATTATTCGTGCCTGTCAGTATCAAGGGTAACTTTTATCTTCTTTTGTCCCTTTTATTAATTTTTGTTTTTAGTCCTCCTTTTGTTATTCTCCACCTGGATAATATTCTCAAATTTTTAGGTTTCTTCTCTACTCATATAATTTCTATTGATTTTATGTCCTTTATTACAAAATTAAAGTTCTCCAATTTTGGTCTTTCGAGCACATTCTTCAGTCGGGATCAATGGTTGGGGAAGTATTCGTGATAAGGATTGAAGAATCCTTTAATTCCTTTCTATTAAATTTATTGTAATTTAATGTTGGTGCAAATGTTGTTAAACTATTTAGCTTGCTTATTGTTTCTTTGAAGTTAAACTGTTACTTTTATTTTTTGTTCCGTGAAAATGCTCTCATCCTAATAATCCATGCTCTGTTGCAGTTCAATCTCATACCCTTTGGCATATCTCTGATGCAATCAGTTGATGAATGAGAAGAGAAATTCGAAGCGTCCAAAATCACTGCCTTACAACATGCCTGTGACAGACTCAAATGAACCGCAGAATTTTGATGATAACATTCTTTTCCCCGTTGAAGAGATTGTACAATACCCATTGCCCGGATACGTGTCACCAACTTCAATAAGTTTTAGTCCTGATGATAGTTTAATCTCTTACTTGTTTAGTCCTGATCACTCTTTAAACAGAAAGATTTATGCTTTTGATCTGAAGACCAATGCACAAGAATTGTTATTTAGTCCCCCAGACGGTGGACTGGATGAAAGTAATATTTCTCCAGAAGAAAAGTTGAGGAGGGAGAGGTTGAGGGAGCGTGGTTTAGGCGTGACACGATATGAATGGGTGAAGACAAGCTCGAAAAGGAAAGCAGTCGTCGTGCCATTGCCTGCTGGGGTTTGTTCCTTTATCCTGACATGCAATTGATTGAAAATTTGTCTTATGTTTTTAATCAGAAGAGAAAAAGTGGTAACAGGTTTTAAACATACATGTTAAACTTTAATTCCTAATGCTGGTGGGCACATCCCAGAAACACATGGACACACAGGCTTACATTACTCTAATAATTTCATCATGATGCCACCAGAATATTATTTCTGCCCTGAAGTGTAGCACCTCCTTGGAACTAGCTGTCAGGATTTAGATGTTCTATACGAATAAAATTGACNGAAGCTTCAAATGCTGATTTTTATATATTTATCTTTTTTGTTTAGGGTGGCCTATCATTCTGCAACTGCTAACATAATTGAAAGGAAGTTGCTGGAATTATTACTAACCTCTGCAATTTCTTGTTGTACCTGAGTTTGAAAGTTGTTTTAACTGAAATAATTACTGTTGCGTCATTGTCATTGGTATTTAGTAGGCTTAGACAACNCTGACCTGATACTAGTATAGGAATCTTATTTACATAACAATGCTATATCAAGCTGTTTACACACTGTTGTGCTTTGTATAGGTGTGTTTTAGAATGAATATTTTTCTCTCCTTTTGTATTTTATGTTGAATTTGATATTGATTATTAAATTCAAATAGTCAAGTGTNTAATGATTATCTCTTTTTCCATATGAGCAGATTTATATTCAGGACCTTTCCCTTTCAAAACCAGAGCTCAAGCTTCCAAGTGTATCAGGTTCACCTATTATTGATCCACATCTCTCTCCAGATGGATCAATGCTTGCCTATGTAAGAGATTGTGAGTTGCATGTTCTGAATCTCTTGTCAAATGAATCAAAGCAGTTGACCCATGGGGCAAAGGAACATGGTTTGGTAAGTTCAACACTTGGTTGTCCTTTACTGTATGTTACTAAATGCATTTGAGTTCAATGAAAAGCCGTTGATGATTCTTATATATTGTCACCAGGCTACTTAACCTAACCTTTTTAGATAAAATGTCATNAAGGAAAAAAAATTAGCATTAAAAGATTGTATGTATGGTAATGTTTCTTTTTAAAACATTCCAAGGTTTTCCTGCTTTAAATCAACTNCACATATTATATTTAGTGTTTTTAACTCTATCTTATGCTTTTGACTTGACATTAATTATGAGGTATTTACTGCTGAATTTGGTTAAGCCTGGTCCTTCTGTCTTTGTTGCCATTGATTGTCCTGGATGATGGTAGTTTAGTGTGCAGTGTTGATTCTCTTCTAGTTCAATCTAGTAGGACTTCGATGTTTTTCTTTTCTTTTTTTCTTATGAAAATAAGCGAGACTGAATTTGAAAATTGGAACTTCAGAACAGTCANTTNTTCTTGATGATCCAGTAGGATTTAGGTTTGGACTTGTACATTTGTCATTCATATGATTGCATAAAGTTTTTAGTTTGTTTTGTAGGAGAAGAAATGTTTTNTTTGACTTTTACATTATTTCAGTATGAGAAAATTTGACACTGGGTTTGGGTTTTGCAGATTCANGGGCTTGCAGAATACATAGCTCAGGTGAGATTTGGTTTACACTTATTTTTGTGTCTATATATCTTTAGACTAAATATAATGCTTTGCATTCCTTGTACATATTAGTCCTTCATTCTAGTTGTGACTGAGCAAGTTGCATAATAAATAGGTTTTGAAATGATGGTATTGCTTTCTACGTCATTGTTAGCTTGTTAAAATTTTCATTACCTTTGAAATGCCAAAAATAAACTCTTTTTATAGCTTAATATGTTATGTGTTGTGGGAATGATTTTTATATTTAACAATAACATGTATATTTTGGATTTCAGGAGGAGATGGATAGAAAAACTGGATATTGGTGGTCACTGGACAGTAAATATATTGCTTTCACCGAAGTTGATTCTTCTGAAATACCACTTTTTAGAATTATGCACCAAGGGAAGAGCTCAGTTGGTTTAGAGGCACAGGAAGACCACCCTTATCCTTTTGCAGGAGCTTCAAATGTTAAAGTGCGCCTTGGGGTTGTTGCAATAGCTGGAAGCTCCATTACTTGGATGGATCTTCAATGTGGGGGCACAGAACAGCAAAACAACGAGGAGGAATATTTGGCAAGAGTCAATTGGATGCATGGAAACATTCTCACCGCTCAGATCTTGAACAGATACCACACTAAAATAAAGATTGTTAAATTTGACATCAAAACAGGCAAAAAGAAAAATTTGTTAGTGGAAGAAAACAGCAATTGGATCAATATACACGACTGTTTCACACCTCTTGATAAAGGAGTTACCAAATTTTCAGGTGGATTTATCTGGGCTAGTGAAAAAACAGGATTTAGGCATCTTTATCTTCATGATGCAAACGGGGTTTGTTTAGGATCCATCACTGAAGGTGAATGGATGGTTGAGCAAATTGCCGGAGTGAATGAAGCTACAGGTCTAATATACTTTACTGGGACCTTAGATGGGCCCCTGGAGTCCAATTTGTATTGTACTAAACTTTTCATTGATGGAAGTCAACCACTTCAGGTCCCTGTCAGACTTACACACAGCAAGGGGAAGCACATTGTGGTCCTTGATCATCATATGCGAAATTTTGTTGATATTCATGATTCTCTTGGTTGTCCTCCTAGGGTGTTACTGTGCTCATTGGAAGATGGAAGTGTAATCAAGCCTTTATATGAGCAGTCATTTACAGTTCCAAGGTTCAAAAGGCTTCAACTTGAGGCACCAGAGATTATTGAAATACAGGCTAATGATGGCACTACATTGTATGGAGCTTTATATAAGCCTGATGCTTCAAGGTTTGGACCTCCACCTTACAAAACTATGATCAATGTTTATGGTGGTCCAAGTGTACAGCTTGTCAGTAACTCTTGGCTCAGTACAGTTGATCTGAGAGCACAATATTTGAGAAACCAAGGCATCTTAGTTTGGAAGGTCAGTTTTCTGAATTTTACACGATTATGCTCCACTTTTTTTTTTTTTTTTGGTTGTGCTTGCTTTTAAATCTTTATGTATCCACATTACAATGACAACTGCATGATGAAACTCAAATGTGTAGGACATAATTATGTAAACTATGAACCACACTTCCTATACACATCTTTAATTGTGAAAATCTGAAAATGTTTTCACCCTTGCATTTTATATTTCCATTTGTGGCAGTGTTCTGATGTTCCAAATGCATAGCCTCTTGTCCCTGGAGTTTTTAAACTGGGAATGTTTTTTTCTTTTTTTTTGGTAACAAACATGGAAGTTTGCCATTATTTTTAATGTACGATCAAAATACATAGAGCTTTGGCCTCTATCATGACCATATATACGGTCAGCATATTCTCATGTTAAACATTGCTCTCCTTGTTTACAGTTAGACAATAGAGGAACTGCAAGACGAGGGTTGAAATTCGAAAGCTATCTAAAACACAAACTCGGTCAAATTGATGCTGATGATCAGCTCACTGGAGCAGAGTGGCTTGTGAAACAAGGGCTTGCAAAAGCTGGTCACATAGGGTTGTATGGTTGGAGCTATGGCGGATATCTCTCTGCAATGACACTGTCGAGATATCCAGATTTCTTCAAGTGTGCAATAGCGGGCGCCCCTGTTACATCATGGGATGGATATGACACGTTTTACACAGAGAAGTACATGGGGTTGCCATCTGAAAACAAGTCAGGCTATGAAAGTGGTTCTGTTATGAACCAAGTGCACCAGTTGAAAGGGCGGTTGTTGCTTGTGCATGGCATGATTGATGAGAATGTTCACTTCAGGCACACTGCAAGGCTTATCAATGCTCTTGTGACAGCTGGAAAGCCATATGAGCTAATAGTTTTCCCAGATGAACGCCACATGCCGCGGCGTCACAGTGATCGAGTTTACATGGAAGGGAGGATGTGGGACTTCATTCAGAGGAATCTGTAACATAACTTTTTATTTCACCTCTAGTTTTTGGGTCTAGTTGAATGGACATAGTGGTTTTTGAAGTTTTTTTACCCAATAATCGGTTCTATTTCTTCTTGCCTTATACCTGATACTTCGATGGCTATTTTTCCCAACTTCCCACCCTAAAAAGAAACTCTTCTGGTATCAAAGAACTGATCAAGTCTTTAAAATTCAGATAGTTTCGGAGGAGGTATTATCAATAGACTAGTTTGATCTAAATTCTGAAATAGGTTGCTCTTCCATCTAGTACCAAATGAATGCTGTGTGATATACTTGTAGCTGTCTAAGTATATTTTTGGTACAAAATGAATAGCCTTCACATATATTAATGTCTTTCATCAACTTACCAATACTTACCAGTGAGAATGAAGTCTTTCGAGACTCCATAACATGCAGATGATCTTTTTCTTCTACTTGAGGTTTCTTAATTTGAAACACATGTATGTGATAATTTTAAATTAAATCAGTTACAAATAATAGGTACATAAGCCTAAATTGTTTTTTAAAGATGTTGTAGATGATTTTTTTTTTCTTGTTGAATCCTTTCGGTTGAGGATCCCATTCTTGACTACTTGTCATGTTTACCTTGTGAATTTGTTGGTTGAAGATCACTATAAAACATTGATAATGGAAAAAAATAAATTTTAACAAGGATGTGATCATGAAAAAGAAGTTCCAACAGAGACATAATGATCAGTTATCTAGACATATCATCATGAAGAAATATAAAGCATAAAAAAGCCTTAGACATGGTGGAAAAAAAAAAACCCTAAATAACAAATGGTATGATACTCAATGTAATACTTTTTAAGTTAGAAAGTTCAAAAAGTGCAAAATGTTATGATCTAGTTATAGACGTGTAACAAATTTGTGCAAATATAACAATTGAGTAATGGTACACAATAATTTAAAACAAATAATATCAAATAACATAGAATCTAATACAATATAATCATGTATTTGAAAAAAAGAATAACTTTTAGTAATTTTTTTAACGTGTATATAAAATAACAAACTTACACTAACAAACAAGCACATATTCACAAATACATCAATATTAATCACATCATACATTCATATATTAACCATATCAATGAATTGGGTGTTATAATGAGATGCATGAATGGTGTGAAATTTGACTTGTCTTCTTAAGCAATGTTTTTTAAGAACTTATATTACGTTTCTGAGTTAGAAGCCTAACTAACTCACAAACCCACTCAGACCAAGGCTCACAAACCTATTTACACCAAGGCACACAAACAGAAAAGAATAAAGAAAACATATGTATTCACAACAACGAATAACGAATACAATGATGAATTCGGGAGTCTAACCCTCTTCACAAGGTCTAAGACGTGTTTATACAAAGAATATGTCTAATCAACTAACTGAAGTACAAATGATTCTCCTTTTATATTCACTCTTCCCGCCTTCTCCTAACATTACTTCCCTATCTTCTTCCTTCTCTCATAAACTTTCCAGCTCCTAACATTATCCCCTTCCTGAAGATCAACCTTGTCCCTAAGGTTGAACTCAAAGAATTGCTCTTGAATGGTGATCCTGTCCTCCCAAGTTGCTCCATCCATCCCTTCTTCATGTTATTCGATCAACACCTACTCTTTTACATCTCCTTTTGTTGTTGTTGTCTTCTATCCAGAACATGTATGGGCCAACAAGAAGGTCCTTCCATATGTAGATCGGTTGGTAACTCCTTCTCTACACTCTTCGTTCCAACTGCTAACTTCAGTTGTGATGCGTGGAATACCAGATGTGTTCTAGCTGTGTCAGGCAGTAACAATCTAAAAGCCACTTCCCCCACCTGTTGCACCACCTTGAATGGCCCACAGTACCGAGTAGACAGTTTTGGGTGTATCCTTGCTGACATAGATGATTGTTTGGGTCTAATCTTCAAATAAACCCAATCATCCACCTTAATTGTTACTTACTTCCTGTTGTGGTTCGCCTGTTTCACCATTAAATCTTGAGCCCTTACCAAATGAAACTTAAGCTGTTGGAGCGCTTCATCCCTAGTTTGTAATTCTTGTGCCATCGCCTCCACCGATGTTTCTCTTGAAATGAACCTAATCAAGGTTGGTGGTGCTTGCCCATAAACCGCTTCCAAAGGTGTACATTTTGCTACTCCTTGGTAGCTTGTGTTGTACCAGTACTCTACCTAGGGAAGAATGATGCTCCGAACAAAAGCACCTCAGGTATCCCTTTAGTACTCGATTCAACACCTCCGTTTCCCCATCCAACTCCGGGTGATATGCAGTGCTCATATGGAGGTTTGTTCCCTGCAACTTAAATAATTGTTTCCAGAACAAACTCAGAAATAAGGGGCCCCTATCACTTACTATAGACTTGGTCACTCCATGCTACTTCACTACTTCTTTCAAAGATGCCTCTACCACTGTGTGAGTTGTATAAGGATGCTTCAAAGGGATGAAATGTCCATACTTTCTTAGACGATCAACCACTATTAAGATAACATCATAACCCTTGGATTTTGGGAGTCTAACAATGAAATCCATGCTGATTTCCTCCCATGTTGCTTTGGGAATGGGCAAAGGTTGTAGTAATCCTTGTGGTGAAGCTGCCAAGTACTTATGCTGTTGACACACCACACAATGAGCCACATAGTCCGTCACAGTTTTCTTCATTCCTATACAGTATAGGGATTGAGCCACCCTCTTGTATGTGCGTTACACTCTTGAATGCCCCCCTGTTGTAGACGCATGAAGCTCAGCTAGGATCCTAGGAATCCATTTTGATTTGGTAGACAACACTAACCTGCCCTTATAGTGTAACCTCCTGTTTTTCAAAGTAAATGCTGGATGCATAGTAGGGTTCTTTGTAGTATCTTCCACAATCTTCTTAAGCTCTTCATCCTCCTCAACTTCATCCAGTACCTCCTGAAAGTCCCTTGAATAGGGCCTCACTATTATTCTCAATTCTTTATCCCCCTCCTTCAAACTCCTGGACAACCCATCTTTTTCCTCCATTGCCTTCATTCCCTTCCTGGACAATGCGTCCTTCACTTTATTCATAGCTCCAGACTTGTATATGATATCAAAATCGTAGCCCAAGACTTTGGCAATCCAATTTTGTTGATTCTTGGTTGTTATCCTCTATTCCAACAAGTATTTCAAACTCCTTTGGTTTATATGCACTACAAACTTCTGGCCTCAAAGGTAGGGCCATTAGTGTTGGCTGACCATCACTAGGGCCATGAGTTGCTTCTCATATATGGACTTGCTCAAGGATCCTTTAGACAAAGCTTTACTGAAGAAGGCAATTGACCGCCTGTTCTATGTTAAAACTGCTCCAACTCCAACTCCAGATGCGTCGCACTCAACATGAAAAGGTTGTGGGTGAAATCAGGTAGTGCTAACATAGGTGCAGTTGTCATGGCTACCTTTAACTCATCCATTTCCTTCCTAGCCAAATCTGTCCACACAAAGCTGCCCTTCTTCAGCATATCAGTTAGAGAGCGCACAATCTTGCCATAATCTCTCACATATCTCCTGTAATATCGAGTAAAACCCAGGAACCCCCTTAGCGCTTTGATAGTTTTGGGCTCCTCCCATCCCAAGACTGTTTTCACCTTTTCTTGATCCATTTCCATCTCCTTCTCATATATTAAGTGACCCAAGTATCTTATATGAGTTCTTCCAAACTCACACTTCTTGTGGTTTGCTACCCACTGATGTTGCAACAATATATTCAACACACATCCCGCGTGCTCCAAATGTTCTCTCCAAGGCCTACTATATACCAAAATGTCATCAAAGAACACCAGAATAAACTACCTCAAGTGTTGTTTCAACAAGGCATTCATTGCACTTTGGAATGTGGCAGAGGCATTGGTAAGCCCGAAGGTCATTTACCAAGAACTCGTAATGCCCTTGGTGTGTGTTCTAAAGGCGGTTTTCTAGACATCTTCCTTACCCCTTCTAATTTGGTGGTAGCCTGCTTTGAGATCTATCTTGGAGAAATATCGCGCCCCTCTCAACTCATGGAGTAACATGAGAAATTTATCCAGGATAGTAGAGCCCTATTGAGAGCTTTATAATCTATGCAGAAATGCCAGCTCCCATCCTTCTTCTTGACAAGGATGAATGAGCTAAAATATGGGCTAGTACTTGGTCGAATGATCCCTATTCTCAACATTTCCTCCACTTGCTTCTCTATTTCCCCTTTCAAAAAAAGGGGTGCACCTATAGGGGCGTACGACCTGCCCCCTCCTTCAGAGCTATCATGTGCTTCATCTCACGGCCTGAAGGTAAACCTTGGGGCTCCTGGAACACTTGCTGGTATCTTTCCAGCACATTCTCCAACTCGCCCCTATGTTCCATAGTCAACCCCTACTTATCTTCCTTTTCACCAGGCACTTCCATTTGTCTTAAACCCTATATCAACGTCACTATATCTACTTCAGTGATCTTGAGCAATGCTTCTGGTGCTATCACTTCCCGAGCTAGAGTCGGGTCTCCTCTGATTGTTATCTCCTTTCCTCCTTGTTTGAAAGACATGGTTAATTTGTCCCAACTGATCACTACCTCCCTCAACTTAGCTATCCATTCTACTCCTAGAATCAAGTCTACACCCGAAATTCGAAGACATAATATTGCTCTGTGATTTCGGCTCCTCCCAACTACAACACCACCCCCTTACAACTCCCCTGGGTTTTCTTCCTCTGTCCAACTCCCAAACAAACTAGATGAGACTGAGCCTCATCTACTTCCAGTTTCATTTCCTCAACCAACGCCCTGGATATAAAATTGTGGCTGACGCCACTATCAACTAGGACCAACACCATCCTTCCTCCTAAAATTCCTTGGAGCTTCGTGGTTCTTGGTTGGGTCAACCCTCCTGTATAGAAGGATGATAATTCCAACAACTTATGATCCAACTCTACCTCTGCTTCTCTAGGTTCATCTACCTCATCCTCACCCAAAATTGTCACCCTCAAACTACGTTCAAGATAGTGGTGACCAAGGTAAAACTACCCCCTGCATCTGAAACAACGCCCTTCTTCTCTCTTTTTAAGTTCTCTTGATATGACAGATTTCAAACCCCTCTGCCTTTGGTATCGTTTCCCATGAAACTTGCGCTTCTCACCATACTATTCATTGGGTTTCCTTCCTTCCTCATAGATCCTACGCTCTCCACACTCACTGTCCGCCCAGTATGGTTGCGATTGGGTTCAACTTTGGTTACTGCCCCTTCTTCGCCCCTCCTAGGTTGTCCTTTACATCTCTTGCGATTCACATTGCCGCCATCAATTCTTACGGATCGTGCAGCCTGATGCAACTTCTTATGTTATCCTGTGGACCCACAAGGAAATATCCCAAAAGCTGTTCGTTTGACACCCCACTCGTTTGTCTTACCATGATTTCGAAATCTTGGATGTACTCCTCTCAAAGATCGAACCCCAATTTCTTTCCCCAAATCTTCTAATCATCACTACCTTCAATCCTTCCCAAGTGTGATTCTTTGCTTTCTCTCTCCAAAACCTAAACCAATAGCCAACACTCCTTCCATGCTGACATAGGCTAGCCTTACTTTCTCCTCTTCCATCACCCCCTATAACTCAAAAAATCTCTCAGCCTTGTTGATCCAGTTCAATGGGTCCACTCTTTCGAATACGAGTATCTTCACCCTTTTACTCCAATTGAATTGTCCTTCTGGTCGATCTGTCTCTTTCCCTCCAATTTCCTCCTGTCATCTTGCCCTTCGATTGACGTTCACGGACACCTGACTTACATCCGATTGGCCCTCGTGATCGTAATTGCGTCCTCCCAACATTCGCATAACTTCTTGAAGATCTTGGCATATGGTCGTCGAGTCTTGTCTTAGCGCCGCTACCTTGGCCTTCATTCCATCTACTGCAATCTCCATAGCTTCCAGCTAACTCTCCACCACATTTAAGCGTCCATCAATCCTCCCTTCCATCTCATCTTTCTCTCACAATTAGATCCGACAGGTTGGACCAATTTGTTAGGTTTCTGAGTTAGAAGCCTAACTATCTCACAAACCCACTCACACCAAGGCACATAAATAGGAAAGAAAAAAGGAAACGTATGTATTCACAACAACGAATAACGAATACAATGATGGCCCCCTCATAAGGTCCAAGACCTGTCTATACAAAGAATATGTCTAACTAACTAACTGAAGTACAAAGGGTTATCCTTTTATATTTACTTTTCCCACCTTCTCCTAACTGCTTAGGAGTTAGGAGTTCTCACTTACTTCCGGTCAGTTGAACCAAGAGTTAAAAAATGTTTTTTTTTTTTGCTTTCTTGTGTTGACTCAAATGGAAATGGATCAGCATGGTCAGAGTATAGATCACTCCATTGTAAGTGATTTCTTGGATGTGTTTCCTAAGGAGGTGCTAGGATTGCCTCCTTAGTGGGAGGTTGAATTCTCTATTGATTTGGTGCCGGGTGCAGGGTTCGTATCAATAGCCCCTTATAGGATGACTCTAGCGGAATTATCTGTGTTGAAGAATCAGATTGAAGATTTATTGGAGAAGCAGTTTATACGGCCTAGTGTTTCGCCTTTGGATGTGCCAGTGTTGCTTGTTAAGAAGAAGGATGATAACTCCAGGTTGTGTGTGGATTACAGGCAGTTGAACATGCTAACCATCAAGAACAAGTACTCGTTGCCTAGGATTGATGACTTGATGGATCAGTTGCATGGAGCTACAATGTTCTCCAAGATAGACCTGAGGTCAAGATATCATCAGATTCTGGTCAAGGTAGGAGATGTGCAAAAGACTACTTTCAGGTCCAGATATGGTCATTATGAGTATGTGGTTATGCCATTCGGTGTGACTAACGCTCCAGCCATATTCATGGACTATATGAACAAAATCTTCAGGCCATTCTTAGATAAATTTGTTGTTGTCTTTATAGATTATATACTTATTTATTCAAGACTCGGGAGGAGCATGGGGATCACCTTAAGACAGTTCTTGAAGTGCTAAGAGAGAAAAAGTTGTATGCTAAACTGTCTAAGTGTGCTTTCTGGTTGGAACAAGTTCAGTTTCTAGGTCATGTGATATCAACTGACGGGATTTCTGTGGATCCAGCAAAGGTTCAGGCAGTGCTTCAGTGGGAGAGACCCAAGTCAGCCATTGAGATCACAAGCTTTGTTGGTTTGACGGGCTACTATAGTCGCTTAATTGAGAATTTCTCCAGGATTGTGGCACCGTTGACTCAGTTGGCGAGGAAGGATCAGCCTTTTGCTTTACAAACATGTGCGAATCTAGCTTTCTAGAGCTACAAGAGAGGTTGACAAGTGCTTCGGTGTTGGTGATCCCTAACATAGGTAAACCTTTTGAGGTTTTCTGCGATGCTTTTTATTAGGGACTGAGGTGTGTGCTGATGCAAGAGAAGAAAGTAATCGCCTGTGCTTCAAGGCAACTCAAGGTTTATGAGAAGAATTATCCCACTCATGACTTGGAGTTGGAAACAATCATGTTTGCTTTGAAGATTTTGAGACACTATCTGTATGGTACACAGTTCTAGGTATTCAGTGATCATAAGAGTTTGAAGTATGTCTTTGATCAGAGGAAGTTGGATATGAGGCAGAGAAGATGGACGGAGTTTCTAAAGGATTATGAGTTTGATCTCTTCTACCACCCTGGGAAAGCAAATGTGGTAGCAGATGCTCTGAGTAGGAAAACAATGCACATGTCTGCATTGATGGTCAAAGAGTTGGAGCTGGTTAAGAGCTTCAGAGACTTGAGGCTACAAGTGGAGTTTGAGGCAGATAACATCAGATGCAATAGTCTTGTGGTGTCTAGTGGGTTGTATCAAAGAGAAATAAGTATCAAATGTCGAGCTTCAGAGATCAACATGGTTGATTGGTACAGATCAGGGCATATACTTTGTTTTGGGGGCTTTCAGAGGCAGAGTTTGTGTTCCTAATGATTCAGAGTTGAGGAGCTTAATCCCTGAGGAGGGTCATTAGAGTCGTTTTAGCATGCATCCTGACATGACTAAAATGTATCAAGACCTCAAGGAGTCTTTTTGGTGGCCTGGGATGAAGGGAGATGTTGCACGGTTTGTTGTTTCTTGTTTAACTTGTCATAAGGCTAAGGTAGAGCATTAGAGACTGATGGTTTGTTGCAGCAACTTGAGATTCCTAAGTGGAAATGAGATAGCATAGCCATGAATTTTTTTACCCATTTGTCATGCACGATTAGAGGTCATGACGGGATCTGGGTGATTGTAGACAGGTTGACCAAGAACGCTCATTTCTTGGCAGTTAATTTGAGAATGTATATGGCGAAGCTTGCACATTAATATATCAGAGAAGTTGTGAGACTGCATGGGGTACCTTCCAGTATTGTATGAGATAAAGATCCGCGGTTTACTTCTAGATTATGGCAGACGCTTCCGAGTGAGATGAACAATAGACTTCAAATGAGTTCAGCTTATCATCCCAAGACTGATGGTCAATCAAAGAGGACGATCTAGTCACTTGAGGATTTGCTGAGGAAGTATGTCTTGGATCACTTGGGAGTCTCAGATGAGGTGTTGTAGTTGGTGGAGTTCACGTACAACAATAGTTATCAGATCAGCATAGGTATGACACCGTTTGAGGCACTATATGGAAGAAGATGTAGAACGCCTCTTTGCTGGTTTCAGGATGGAGAATCTGTGTTGATTGGGCCAAAGTTAATTCAGTAGACTACAGAGAAGGTGAAGCTCATTCAAGTGAGGATGCAGGCTTCTCAGAGTAGGCAGAAGTCCTATGCTGATCAGAGGCGGAGACCGTTGGAATTTGTAGTTGGGGATCATGTATTCCTCAGAGTAACTCCTACTACTGGTTTAGGAAAAGCCATTCGTGCTAGGAAGCTATCTCCTAGGTACATTGGTCCTTATCAGATCTTGAGACGTGTAGGGCTAGTTGCTTATGAGATAGCCATGCCACCCCAACTGACGAATCTTCATTCAGTGTTCCATGTCTCTCAGCTTAGGAAGTATGTGCTGATCCTTCTCACGTGTTAGAAGTTGAAGACGTGCAAGTCAGAGATGATCTGTTCATAGAGGTGCAGCCTGTCAGGATTGTGGATAGCCAGGCCAAGCAACTTAGATGCAAAACCATCAGTCTAGTCAGAGTTGTCTAGAATAGAAGGACAGGTGACTCTACTTGGGAGTTAGAGGAAGTGATGAAAGAATCCTATCCTCACTTGTTCTCTAGTAAGTCTAATTTTCGAGGGCAAATATTTTTGTTGTTGTGGAGAATGTAAGAACCTAGAAAATAGAGTATTAGAGTAGATAGGTGTATTAAAATAATGAGACGAACATTTTACTTTAAAAATAATCTTATAATATAAATAGAATTTTCTAAAGCTCGGTTCATTATCTAAAACACTTCTATCTCTCTAGAACACTATTCACCTAGAGTTTTTTTGCCTTCTCACTAGATTTTCCATCATTTGAGCTATCTGATTGGCAATCAGGAGGTGCCCATGTTGATCAATTTCTTTATTTTAACTGATCGATCAATTTCTTGATTTTAACTGACCGATCAATTTCTTGATTTTAACCGGTAATATGTTTTTCTTCTTTTCACCATATGTTCTTGAGTTGTGCTGATGCTATTTCTTCTGCTACATGTGTCTTGTGGTTTTCTTCTTCAATTCCTATCTCAATTCAAGCTCTAAGAGTTGTCTCCTATCACCAATTGGTGAGTTGTAGGTTTCTGTTGATTTTCCTTGTGGCGCAAGCTTCAATCGAGGGTTTCTGTGAGTTGGGCAGTGTTTAACTTAGGTAAGGGGAGCTAGAAATGTCTTTAAAAATTCTAATGTGGTTGTGTATGTTACTGAGAATATATTGTCTGAACTGTTCTGTGTGAAATCACGTGGTAGAGTAAGTAGACATGATGAAGATGGATAATTTTGAGTATGAAATGATAATATGAGATTGTGAACCTGAACCTGCATTGGATGATGTTAACTTTTTTATGGAAGTGCTTGATGTGAGAAATATGTTGTAATAATGATTAGATAGAAAACATAGTGAATTAGGCATGTTTTGAGTCATTCTAGAGGAAGTGAGGTAGTGAAAATGAGAATTAGAAGTCAAGGACTCAATTGGGCTGTTGGGATAGTTTGGGTAAGTATTTTGTGACTTGTTTGAGTCATTCAAATGGTTAAAAACATGTTCAAAGGGGTAGATTTGGATTTGGGTCCTTAAGTTGATGAATTTGATGTTTTATGGTGGAAATTGGTTCACAAACACTTTAGATTGATGGTAGGAAGGTTTAGAATCACTTAGACAAGTCTAATTAGGTATATAACACAATCTAGGAGTGTTAGAAGTTCGGAAAAGTAGTTAGAATTGGTAAATATTGTATGAGTTGCATAATTCTGCAAAATGTCGTTCTGTAGATTATGCAGACTCGCTGAGCGAATGGTTTCGTACAACAAGTCTGGGCATTCACACAACGAATTGGTGCGATGTGCGAATGACTTAAGAGGGTTGCTCTCTGTCTGGTCATTCGCACAACGAGTTTGTGTGTTGTGCGAATGATTGGGGAAGGTTGCTCTCTGTCTGGTGATTCACATAGCGAATCTAGGCATTGTGCGACTAATGGTTGCCTGAGATCACTACCAGTTTAATTCGAATAATGAGAGGGGTCGCACAACGAGTGTTTGGGGGGCTTGGTCTTTGTTTGGCCTCTGTTTGACCTCTCGCATAGCGACTTGGGGGCACTGTGCGAGGAGTTGAGGTTTGGTACCTCTGCGAGTTAATTCGCACAACAAGATGTGTTGTTGTGCGAGAAACTCTTGGTTTCGCTCTACGAATGGGGTGCGCTGAGCAAAAAGTCTAGGTTATTTTACTTTTTTATTCTTTGTCGTGACTTGAATTAAGGGAAGTGTGGATTGACATGTGCAGTATCATTGAGTGTGTATCCTATATATGTATATGATTGAGTATGTGGCTAAGTATAAGTATGTAATTATAACGTGATGAGTGTATGTTTCAAAGTAGAATCTCTTCGTGGGATTCTGGGTTGTTTAGAATGAATGCAGAAGCTTAGTCTTGGGGGTTATCCTGATACTCCAATGGTATTTCATTCTCAAGTAGAGAGGATTGAACCATGTCGTGAGGAGTACCAGGAGGTTTTAGTCTTGGGGGCTTCCAATATACCTCAAGGCCCGAAACAGACTAATCTCGTATGTGTGGTAAGGTGAAACCCATTGGCAATGGTTTTGCAAAGCAGTAGAGGCCACCAAGAGTGCACAACCCATCATAGCTCGACAATCATTCTAAGTCCGGAAGAGTTAAGTCTAGAACATAATATGCTAGGATGTGTGATTTAGTTTAGTTTGCTTGATTTGATATGTGTTATTAAATCACATGGATTCTTGTTATATAGCTGACCCTTTTGCTTGTGTTTGTATATTGTATGTGTAGTGTTTTCTTTTGCAATCATACAGATGATGTTACCTCCTAAACTGCAAGATCTAGGGAGTTTCACCATTCCATGTACCATTGGAGAGTTAGAAGTTGGAAAGGCTTTAATTGATTTAGGGGCTAGAACAGTTACGAGGTGGGGAATGTGTATTGATTATAAGAAGTTAAATACAACTACTAGGAAGGATCATTTTCCTCTTCCTTTTACGGATCAGATGCTAGAAAGATTGGCTGGCCAGGCTTATTATTGCTTCTTAGATGGATATTCTGGGTATAATCAGATTGTGGTGGATCCTAAGGATCAGGAGAAGACAACTTTTACATGTCCCTTTGGTGTTTTTGCGTATAAAAAAATGCCATTTAGATTGTGTAATGCTCCAGCCACGTCCCAAAGGTGTATGCAAACTAATTTTGCAGATCTTATGGAGAAGTGTATAAAAATCTTCGTGGATGATTTCTCAGTGTTTGGAGATTCTTTTCAGAAGTGCTTGACCAACCTGGATGTTGTTCTTAAAAGATGTGTTCAAACAAACCTTGTTCTTAATTGGGAGAAGTTTCATTTTATGGTGACAGAGGGATGTTCTGGGCCATAAGATTTCTGCCAGGGGGATTGAAGCGGACAAAGCAAAAGTTCAGGTTATTGAGAAACTTCCATCGCCTACAAATGTAAAGGGAATCAGAAGTTTCTTAGGTCATGTTAGGTTTTATAGAAGATTTATTAAAGACTTCTCGAAGATTGGTAAACCTTTGAGTAATTTGTTTGTCAAGGATGTACCATTTGTAATGAGTGATGAATGTCTACAAGTGTTTGATGTTTTGAAGAAAAGTTTGGTGTCTGCTCCAGTGATTGTAGCCCTAGATTGGAGTAAACATTTTGAGCTAATGTGTGATGCCATTGATTATGCTATAGGTGTTGTGCTTGGCCAAAGAAGAGAGAAGGTATTCCATATTATCTACTATGCTAGTAAAGTCTTAAATGAAGCTCAATTGAATTATGCCACTACGGAGAAGGAATTTCTAGCGATAGTTTATGCTTTGGAAAAGTTGAGCTAATATGTTTTTAGTCCCTATACTTTGGGGCGATTTTGGTTTTTGTCTCTCTTTCAAACTAAGGTACAATTTAGTCCTTCAACTTTAGAAAACTCTGGTTTTAGTCCTTTTTACCAAATTTTTTTAATTTTATTTGTTGTTTCAAACGCGTTTCTCAGTTAACATTAAAGCAAAAATGTGTCAAATAGTGTAAACAATCCAAATGCTATAATGAAACGTGCTTGAAACAACAAATAAAGTTAAAAAAGAAATGGTAAAAAGGACTAAAACCAGAGTTTTCTAAAGTTGAAGGACTAAATTGTACCTTAGTTTGAAAGAGGGACTAAAACCAAAATCGTCCCAAAGTATAGGTACTAAAAACATATTTAACCCTAAATTTTATAACCATTTTAGATGACCGTAAGGTTAATACTTTATCTGCAAGTCTACAATTGTTCTATTATATTATAACGATGACTACTGTTTTATATAGTTTATACTATATTTTGGGACGTTATAAGAAAAGGATTTGTTTTTAATTATTTATTTTTGGAAATCACACATCATTCGATACAATACTGGTCAAATTTAATAAAATCTGATATTACTCAAGGCAATAACATTTTTATGATTATTAAAATAAGAAAATAAGGTTATTTAAACGTCAATCGAAATAAAATATTGGGTATCAACATATAAACCCGATAACGTTACAAGTTTTATTCATATCACGGCTTTATTAATATTTTTTCCTTGGTAATTCAATTAAATATTGACAAGTAAATAGTTTCATACAAAATTAGTAGAATTATTTTTTTATTGTTAATTAAAGACTGAAACTATCGGAATTTAGCAATTTTCTTATAAATTTTTATCTAATAACATAAGATGTTAGTAGAGGTATAATTTCTTTTACCAAATAATATTAATACCAGTTCCATTATTCAGTGTTTTTCTTTTATTATAATCAATTTCACACTAAAATTAACACTTCAAAATCAGTTTAATTTTTTTTAATTTCTAGTGTAACATTTTATTTAAATAGTCTAAACATTATTAAAAAATAGTATAACATATTTAATAAAATTAGAACAGTTAACCACGTGAAAAGTATATAAAAGTGTCGGTATTATTGAAAATATAATTATAAGTTAAATTTATCTACATAACTCTATTATGAAAAGTATTTAATTATATATAAAAGGTTTTTACAACTCAAAAGATAACATTAGCTATACTAAACAAATTATATATTTGAACCCTTGCCTCCTAGGACCTAGTGTATTGTTTGTTAATCTTTCTGCTCACACTTATCAGATAATCATTTCAAATTCATACAACAAGCACAAATTACAAACAACACAAAAATGGTAAGCTAATATTGACATAATCAAACATGAAGTTCACAAATTAGCATATAATATCTCAAACATCAAACTAAACATAACACCTAAGTATATTATAACATATAGATTCAAAACATCTGGATACATGTGTTATTGTCAAGCTATGGCGGGTTGTGCACTTATGGTGATCTCTACTATAGCCATTGCCAATGAGTTTCACTCTACCACACACAAGATTAGTCCATTAAACGCCTTAGGCCAAGATATAACCCCTAGACTAAGACCTTTTTCTATTCTCCCCGCATGTCTCACCTCTCTCTATTTGAGAATGGATGACCATTAGAGTGTCAAGATAACCTCCAAGACTGAGCTCCTACAATAATACATACACTACTTGAAACATCAATAAATAATTTCACCTTAGAAACTCTTTTCAAACCATAATTTAATACATACATAACCTCATTCATAAACCTTAATTCCATATATTCTACCAAACAAACTTTAAAGTATCAATATATTCTTCATCCATAAGAAGTAAAAGAAAAGAACAAAAAAACCTAAAATATTAATAGGGCACCCAACATCAGAACCCTAGCCCTCAGTGTCAGACCTGTAGTAGGCAAGTTGCACTTAGTGCACAAATACGCCGCTTAGTGCCAAAATGTCAGAGAGCTCACTAACTTTGTGGTGCTTAGCCCAAAGTGGTGCTCAACGTCCTGGAGCCTAGGGATTCTCGGGTTTGACAACGCTAAGCAGCACACAGGACCGTTTAGCGTCATATCAAAAGACAACAACTTGTTGTTTTGATCTAAATGAACCTTGAACCTATCCAAATGACCAAAATGACTTCTTTGACACTATTACTAATGCATAAACATGTTTATTGATGAAAATGGATACATCTTTAATCATTTGGTTTGAAACAAGGTCCACTTGATCAACTCAACCACTTTAAAACACCTACAACCAATTCTACACATTGGAAACCAGAAATTTGCAAACTAAGGGTCTAAATAAATTTCAATTGACCCAAAAACAGACCATAAACCTTCATTTGTATCCCAGACGTTCTCCTTCAAATTTTTACTTGTTAAAACCTCTAAAAAATGAACCAAAAACCGTACAAAACTAAACCTACCAAATATTTGCCAATTTAACATCAGATTTTGTTAGCATAAAGTTGAACAAAAGAAGTTTTGATGATGTCTCAAAGTCAAGTCTCAAATGCTCTTATTGCAAGAAGATCTTAATGAAGACTTGTATTGTGTTAAAGCTTTTGTAATTTAGTAGACTTATGTATAAGATGTGGTTTATCTTTGATTCTGTGTTTATTTTGCTTTAGGTTGCGTTAAAATTCGTTTTAAACCAAGAAACCTTATTTTATACTAACAGTAATCAATTATGACTTGTCATAATTGATTATCATGAGCAATTATGAAATTTTTTAAGCAAGTTTTTTACCATTTTGCATTCATTAAATGCATAATCAATCACCATAAATGAATAATTGATTATCACACGTTAATTAGCTGACAACGGATTTTTGGAGGTATACTTGAGTGAGATCTCTATAAATTAAATTGGGACTCTCATTCTAAAATACGAAACATACAAGTAAAGTGTAATTTCAAAATTCTTATTTGTAGTGTGCGGTGATAAGTGTTCTAGGGTTTGCTGAACTCTTGTCAGCTTTGAGAACTTGGCGGTTGGCATAGAGCGAAAACTTTCACAGGGAGTGTGATTGAGTGTTGTTCCTATTGAAACAGAGCGAGAAATTTCATAGGGAGTGTGATTGAGTGTTGTTGTTGTTGGGATAAAGCGAGAATTTTCACAAGGAGTGTTGTTGTTGTTGTCGAGTTGAAAGCCTATCATCCTTCGTGAAGCATGCAGAGGAGGTGTTCATCCTTTGTGAAGATTCATATGAGGTGTTCATCCCTTGTGGGTTACAGGAGAAGTGATTTTCATCTCTTGGGATAACAAGAGAGGTGTTATAACCTTAAACTGTTTTATTTTCTTTGTGAATGTAGTAGTTTGTTGGTTTGTGCTAGGGGAACGTTAGTTCTCGGTTGAAATTAACAACTGGACGAAGGATCTCTGTGATCCGAGTTAGTATAAAAATTACCTGTGCAATTTTCTCTGTTCCTTACTCTTTAAATTGTTTAAGGGAATTTTTATATTTATGAAAAAATTATTAAAAGAATGATTTATTATGAGAAACCAATTCACCCCTTCTTGGTTTGTTGAACACGTTAACCATTCCGCTTCACCGCTCTGACAGATTTTGCTTAACTCCAGGTCTAGACAAGTTTTAAATGACTATAAAACAAACCCAAAAACTTGGTTTCTCCCAATTAACCATTTTCTCAAATTATCACCTATCAAAAACCCCTTTTTGACTAAGACCAACCTACAATTCAACCTATTTCCACTTCTCAATGCCACATCAGTATTCTACCTAATCACACTCCAAAATAGCCATCTCAAATACTTTTAACCAATTCCATTCACAAGCATAAAACCCAATATTCATCATATTTCAATAAAACATGGATTCAACAACATACCAGTGTAGATAAATAATAATCTATCACACAAACTTCAAATTTCAAAACATTTCAAGCACACAACACAGTTGATCAAAACATCTACAACATTAAAAGTAATAATTACCTTCTCTTACCTGATTCGAAAACTCAAACAACTTTAAAACGCAAACTACCCCTCCCTTAGCTCAAATAACTCTATGGACCTACAAACCATAGAACTATGACCAGAGTATGTCCTTAAGATCATTTATTTACAAAGAACTAAGAAAAAGAGGTTGAATGACACATGCATTTGTTAGCAAAATGATGAAGATGAAGTTTTGATGATGTCCAAATCAAGTCAAGATATATCAAGATTCATGAAGATCCTTTGAAGACTTATTTTTGTTATTAAAAGCTTTTGTAATAATTGTAGTTTATTGTTTAGGACTTAGATTTTCATTGGTTTTGATTCCATGTACTTTCATACATTGTAACTAGTGTTAAGAGTCAAAATCGCACTATTTTAATCAATTAAAACTAGTATTAATCGATTAAAACGAGTAAAAGCTGAAAACTCAACTTTTGTTGTTTTAGTAGATTAAAATTCATTTTAATCTATTAGTTAATCGGTTAAAATTCATTTTAATCGATTAAAAGTGACCGTTGGAGTTTTCTACTTTTGAAAACTAGTCGTTGTACTCATTTTAATCAATTAACACCATTATTAATCGATTAAATGGGTTAAATGGCCAGTTTCAAAAAATGGAAGAGTTTTTGCTCGAGTCTATAAATAGGCTCTCTTTATCCATCAACAACAACTCTTCCCTTGTGCTTAAGAACTCAGAAACTCTTGAGAAGTGTGTGTTCTTGTTCGGCTTATGAAACTCTTGTCTGTAAAGTTGGTGAAGTGCTGCTACGATGATAGAGGAAATAGTCGGTTCATACTTGGTGCGTCTAAGGAGGTCTGTGGAAGAGGATCATCCTTCGTGAAGTATTCGAAGGAGGTGTTTCATCCTTCATGAAGTATTCAGAAGAGGTGTCTCATCCTTTCTGAAGATTCAAAGGAGGTGCAGGTTCATCTCTTGTGGTATCAAGAGAGGTGGTTTCTAAACTTTTACAAATTGTTTCTTTGTGAATATAGTTTGTAATTGTTTTGTGCTTAGTAAACTGTTTATCTTGATTTGAGATAAGCGACTGGACGTAGGATTGGTAAGATCTGAACCAGTATAAAATTCATCTGTGCAAATTTCTCTCAACCTTACTCTTTTATTTGTATTTATTATTTGCATAGTAAGATAAATTGAGAAGAAATTAAAAGGCACACGTTTATATTAAAACCCCTCTTGGTTTGTTATTCCACACTAATCATTCTGCTGCAGCCGCTCTGACAGCATTCAAATCTATTTACATATGTCTTAAACTGAAAAATCAAATGAGAAAAATAGTAAAACCTAACTCATTCGATAAGGAAAACTGATCGAGTGAAGAAGAAGAGCTCATTGCCATCATCACTTAGGTACATCTTTATTGACGTCTCAAGAGTTAGAACTCTTAAAAAAATAAAGAGATAACTCAGAGAATAAGTTTAAGAGAAATAATGAGTGATTTAGATGATAAGACGTATTTATAAAATTTTATTTATAACTTTGAATTATTTTAACTTTTAAATAATCGGTCTTATTATTTTAAAACACCTATCAACTCTAGTATTTTATTTTTTGAGTTTTTAAATTTAGTTTACTATATATCTATATTAAGATGTTAGATTTTTAATTTTATTTTAAATATCAATAAAAATATTAAAATATATAGTTTTTATTATAAATATTTAAAAATAAAAATTCTATACAGCTTCATGTTTACATTTTTAAAATAGATTTGTCGCTTTTACATCTTCCTTCTCATAGTTGTAATTTTTAAGTTTTTAAAATCTACATATACCTTTTACAAAAACAATTGTTAAGAGTATTACTATATATTTTAATAAAATTATTATTAGTTTACAAAATTTATCCATCAAAATCTTAGGTAAAATTTATCTAATGTCTTAAAAAATAATAAGATATATTATAATATTTAAAACTTAAATGTAAATAAATAAAAAAATATTCATATATATATATAGGAAAGAATTTTATCCTAGCAACAGTATTCTAGAAATTTCTTTACACAATTAACTACTATTTCCTATGTTTCAAAATAATTATTCATTTTGCGCTAGAACGGTTCAAAATCCTGCACTAATACATTACGTGGGGACAAGGCTAATGTCTTTAGTTAATTATTAAAATATAAATAAAAATGCAACGTGTTTTAACTTCCGTTACAAGTCAAGAGTCTATGCCTATAAATGGCACTCCCGTTTCGAAACCGTAATTCTGACACTGTCTCAATTTTCTGCATTCCACAACACTGACTCACTGAGTTGCTTTCTGCCTGAAAAATTGGGAACCTGAGAAAATTAGAACAATGATGCTTAATTTCTCCTATCACATTCATCGCACATGAGTCTCCTCTTCCATTTCGCTTCAGTCTCTGTAAGTCTTCTCTTCATTAAATTTTATTTCTTAGTTTCATATAGTTCTTTTTCTTCTTTTCTTTTCTTTTAAGATTCGTATCCTGGATTGTGTTTGTTAGCATATGTAGCTTGTTTTTATAGAAAGCAAATTTGAGAATTATGGAAAATATCTTGTCTCGTTTCACCTAATTCAAACAATTGTCTGTTTCGTTGGCATGTTGTTGGAAATTGTTTTGCTGTGCATTTTGCTTTTTTCCGAGTTTCGATTTTTATGTATGATTCTACTAATATCGGAATTCGAGAGTTAAGTTTTGTCTTTAGCTCGTCCAGTTTTATTCCTTTGCTTAGGTAATCGGATAGAAGAAAATTTCTCAAGGGAGGCACAGTCCTGTACTTGATTTTTTTTATCGATTGAATGTTTCCTCTTGTTTGGAAATTAAACTGGATGTTCTCCATTTTACTGATAGATAGGTTTATAAGTGGATAAAGAGGTTCTTCTTCTGTTTTACTTTATTTTTCCTTTCTTTGACTATCGCCATTTTCTCCTAATGAAGATCTTCTTTCCTCTTGTAGGGAAATTGGAGTCCAATTTGCAGGGAATCTCTCCTCCCTTTCTCAGCATCGAATTTTCCTAAGCATAGAATAAAAGACTACAGATATGAAAAAAATCATATAATCAATTCAAGGAGATATGTGATCAGCTGTTATTCATTTCTGTAGATTTGTGTTTTCTGAAAGTCTTGATTTCTGGAAAGAAACTTAGGATATAGATATATTAGCTATGTAGTTCTTGTTTACTGCCTAGTTTCAGGCATGAAGAAAAAAAAAGGCAGTTGAGCTATCCTTTTTGTGATTTCCTATTATATATCTGATGGGAAACGGTTGAACTTTGCTAATGGTTTTGAGGTTCATAACTTGTTTATTTTTGAGCCAGCAAGATTTTGAACCTGTAAATTGATAATGGCTTGTGTTGCACTTCGTCCTGTGCGTGAAGAGTCTTTCAACACTGGTGGTAAATTCACCGGCTGCTTCAGTCCTCGTTTGAGGGACTCAATTTTGATTTACCTAACTGTTGGTGGATCTGTGATTCCTTTGCGTATTATGAAGACAGATTCAATTGCTTCAGTGAAACTGAGAATTCAAACCTTTAAAGGATTTTTTGTAAAAAAACAGAAACTGGTTTTTGAAGGGAAGGAGTTGGCTCGTAACAGATCCTGTATCCGTGATTATGGGGTTGGTGATGGGAATATTCTGCACCTGGTGCTGAGGCTTTCTGATCTCAAAGCTATTACAGTTAAGACTGTGTGTGGAAAGGAGTTTGGGCTTTATGTTGAGAAGAGTAGGAGTGTCGGTTATGTAAAGCAGCAGATTGCAAACAAAGGGAAAGGGTTAGTAGATCTTAAGGATCAAGAACTGATATGTGAGGGGGAGGCACTTGAAGACCAGAGGCTTATTGAGGATATCTGTAAGGACAACGATGCTGTAATTCATTTTTTGGTCAGAATATCAGATGCCAAGGTAAGGACTAAACCAGTCGAGAAGGATTTTGAATTATCAATTGAGGCATCGTATGTACACAATCTGGTGTCAAATTTACATGAAGACCAGTTAGGGCCAGTTTCTGTAAGAAATGAGATCCTGGAGAAGAATCAATTATCAAGGGATTATCTTGTGGAACCAATTATTATGAATTCCAACATGAAAATTCCACCAGTGATTCACAAGATAATTAAGATGACTTTAGAGGGGTTAGAAAATGGCTGCAAACCAATTCAATCTCCAGAGGGATCAGGAGGAGCGTATCTCATGCAAGACTCATCTGGCTTGAAGTATATTTCTGTTTTCAAACCCATTGATGAAGAGCCAATGGCAATTAATAACCCTCGAGGCTTACCTATTTCCGAGGATGGTGAAGGGCTAAAGAAAGGTACACGGGTTGGGCAAGGTGCGTTGAGAGAAGTTGCTGCTTACATTTTGGATCATCCTAAGAAAGGACCACGCTCCTATCATAACAATGATGAACCAGGATTTGCTGGAGTTCCACCTACAATCATGGTCAAATGCGTGCATAAAGTGTTTCAGAATGTTGAAGATTATCAAAATGTTTCGGGTAATGCTAAAATAGGATCGCTTCAGATGTTTATGAAGAATATTGGAAGTTGTGAAGACATAGGTCCTAGTGCTTTTCCAGTGGAAGAGGTACACAAGATCTCTGTACTGGATATCAGATTGGTAAATGCAGATAGGCATGCTGGCAACATTTTGATTTCCAAGGATGGTGAAGACGGTCATACAATCCTCATTCCAATTGATCATGGCTATTGCTTGCCTGAGAGCGTAAGTCTTCGAACAATATAAATGCATCTGTACTATTTTTGAACTGTATGGATATTTTAAACTGGTGGTGTCATCGGCAGCTATGTCGTTTCATTCTTAATTCTACTTATGCATTTCAAATTCAGAATTAGTGCTAAAAACGCTGTAAAATTCTGCGTGTAACTCTTGCATATCTGCCACTGATCTTTAGTGTTATTTGCTTAACAGATTACTCTTACAATTATGCGTAAATATTTTTTTTTCTGAGATTTTCATAGGCATTATATTGCATGAGAAGTAGAGTGTTGGCTCTTCTTTATATTCACTACACTTACGAACATCTTCTGATTTTTTTGGTTACTTCTACGCGTTCTGGTTTCTTGTCATTGCTCTCACTCGTCCAGTGTTGAAATTACTTTTCATAACAAAAGCATTACGATCATTTTCAACAGTGCCTATCATTCACACTTAACTTCTTTTCAATAATCTCATCGATTGGTTTCTATCGCCTTTGCATTGTCTCTATACCCTAGGTTATTTGCAATCCTTGCTGATAATGTGTGAATATATATTACACAATATGTCGTCCTGTCATACTTAGTGTACATCCGATATTACCTTTTCAGGAAAATAATCGTTCTTTTTCTCAAAAAAGCTCTATCATAAGTTAAAATACGAAAAATTCATAAAAATATGTTGATAAAAACAACATGCAATGTACATTGTTAATGGTTTTCTGATGTTTTCTAAATCAGAATGTGATTATGCTGCATGGCAAAGGCCTTGGCAGCTTACTGTATGTAGTTATCAATTCCTCTTTTTCTGTTGTTATTCTTAAAAGGGGTTAAACTTGTTAGCATTTGTTAAAAGTTCGGCAACCGTCTTCTGTTTCTTGTACTTATTCAATTGTTCCAATATATCCCCTTTTGCAGTTTGAAGACTGCACTTTTGACTGGTTATACTGGCCACAAGCTAAGGAACCATACTCTGCAGACACCATTGATTACATAAAATCTCTGGATGCTGAAGAAGATATAAAGCTTTTGAAGTTTCATGGATGGGATCTTCCTCCTAAGTGTGCCCAGATCCTTCGTATATCAACCATGCTTCTTCAGAAAGGTGCAGAGAGGGGACTCACTCCTTTTGCTATAGGAAGCATCATGTGTAGAGAAACACTAAAGAAAAAATCTGTGATTGAACAGATTGTGCAGGAAGCTGAGGAAGCTGCATTTCCTGGAGCAAGTGAAGCTGCATTTGTTGATCTCGTTTCAGTGATCATGGATTGTCATTTGGATGAGGTATTCCCGTGACTGAATAATACATAATAATTCCGATACATATTCCTACTATATTCAAAATATACTGACAAAATGATCTTGCTTCTTCGTCATCCAAGAGGTTGAAACTTGCTTGATGACGGTGCTATTTGCAATATCCACTTCTCTTATAATATATATATACATCTCAACATGGAAAATATTTGAAAGTTTATGAAGGTACTGGACTGGCAATATTATCCCTTTGTTATTTATGAATATGAGTTTGTTTAAATAGAGTTGTACTTTGTAAAAAAAATCTCATGTGTTTTGTTTCTCTAAAAATTTGAAAGGAAAGAAAAACCCAACCAAATGATACAGATCAAGACAGACAAAATTTTAATTGACTTAAATTCTGCATTTTAAAACATGTTTTCTATTTAAAAAATGAAAGTAAAAAGTGAAGTTGTATTTCGTAATTTATTTCAAAAGTAAAACTCAATAAAATGGTAAAAATATACCATTTTATTTTTATTTTTTATTTAACTATCATTTTCGAGATGAAATTGATTATTTTTGTCAATTATATTTTTATACGTCTTATCTAATATTTAAATATTTTACATATGTAATAAAAAAATTAATAAAATAATTTTATAATTATTTAATTATAATCATAAACGTCGATGAAACTGAGGAAGTGGCAACTTGACGATAATAACAGTGAATTTCGTGAACCTTCATCAAATGGGAATAAAATATTCATTTGCGTTGTCAAGTTGAAGTCAGTGAATATAGTAATTAATGTGACAATAACTTCCACTCAATGTTGAACACAGACGAAAATATTTTTTCTTTTTTTCTTATATTTTTATCATATGTTATTTATTACATTGAAATTAATTTTATTTAACGTTGATTTGATGTATTTAATACGATGAAAACACCTGCTTGAAAAATCATCCCATTCTTAAAAAGGTAAGAAACGTAAATTTGTAATGCCACTTTGATTTCAGTCAATTTTATTCTTCATAGTTCATTCATTTTCAGAATATGGAATTATCATTTTAACTTGTTAGTATAACTGTTTTAATATTTTGAATTTCTTAATCAAAATGAGGTTGCATATCCCGCATAATTTCTCCTTCGTATAAAACACACAGTAATATATTTATAATGATAGAAGTATATGTGACAATCAAATATATAATATATAAGGCACTATTAAAAATAATATTAATAATATTTATTAACATTAAATAATAATAAAAGTTTATATTTTTCTAATTAATGTAAAGAATTAGGTATTTTGAAGTAAGAGAATTAAAAATAATGAGACTTTATTATTTTAATATTTAAAAAGTTTTAATATAAAATAAAGTTTTATTGTTTTAAAACATATTATTTTTCTAAAAACTATTTTTCCAAAATATTTGTTTTCTCTCTTAAGGTTCTTGTATTTTATTCATCACTTTGAAGATCAGAGATCACCTATGCGATTTTCGCGGCGAGATCTTCAAGTCTACCTGATCAATTTCTCAAATAGAGTAAATCAATTTTATACTTTTTCTCTGATTTTACGTTCTTCAATACATTCAAGGTTTTTCTCTATTGCATGTATGACCTCAGTCTTTCCTTCAATTCTCTACTGATCAGTAGTTCTAATGGTATACCTTGATCATGTTTTCATTGTCTATAAGTGTTTTTCCAGTCTCTTTGAACTGAAAGAGCAGAGTAGGGTTCTCTAGACCTAGTTCGAGCTCTTAAAAAGGCAAGGGAAGCTAGTGTTTCTTATTACATTTTAATTTATAACTATGATTTGTGATTATTTGGAAGATAATTTGATTTAATTGAAATTGTGATATTGTACTAGCATTTATTGTGTTTGCATGATGTTAGTTGATGGTATGTTGATGTAATGTTTGACCTGATGTGACTTTATTGATTATTAAATGTATGAATTGTGTGTGATTAAGTTGTATCTGATGGTTGGAATTAGATGTTAGGGTAAGGAGTGAGGAGTTGTCAAATACATAGATTTTGTGGTTGAAAATGGAGGTTTTAATAGGCAAGTAGGGTTTTGATTAAGAAACCTGATATTTCAGGTTTGATTATATATTATTTGAGACTTGTTAGAAGTATAAATTAGTTGAAACCCGATCTAAAACTAAGGGATAGTTCATTGGTGGTGTTTTGGATAGTTTTAAGTGCAAAAATAGAGGTTTGGAGTAGTGAGATTTTGAATTAGAAGTCTAGGCTAAAAGTGATGGTTTGTAATTTGTGATTGAATCTATTAGGACTTGATCAAGTTGTTAGGTTGCAAAAACTAGGTATGGAACATGTAAATATGAGTTTGGGTATTTTTGGAGGTGTCAAATGCTTGAGTGCACCTAGTTTAAGTAAAATGATTAAAGGAGTACTTTGCTTTAATTTTAAATATGATTTTCCATCAATTATAGGGTGTAAGGAATCTTTTTTATCATTAGAACAAAGCTCAAGTGATCAAAGGCTAGTTTTGAAGTGTGTTGTTTGCTGTCACGAGGCTCGAGCGTCCAATTACAATGGTGGCCTTTGCGATAGCGATGGCGTGTTCGCTGTTTTCGTCTTGCGTCGCAACAGTGATGGCCTTTGTTTTGTTGTTCCGGTTTCCTGCAGGTTAAAGATATGGCTCGACGCAAGTGAGATAAGTAAAGTAGTCTTGTGATTCTGTTTCGCGATTTATATAGGGGCTCGTAGTGGTGGAGATCTGTTTAAAGCAGTGGTGCTCCCTGGATCTCGTTCACGGTGACCTTCCTTGTCAGGGTTCAGATCTGGTCTTCTCGTGCTTTGGGTTGGTGTGATGGTGCTCGTGCTTAGCCGCATATGTGGGTTCTCTTCCAGATCTGGTTCTCTCGTAGAGGGGTTTCGGTAGTGGTTCGTGCATTGGGGTTCACAAAGACGTTTGCGGTTCTGTTCGTGGACCTTGGGTATATCCTAATATGGATTCAAATCATATCCGTTTTGAAAGCCTCTAGTTTTGGATCTTGGATTTCATTTGGATAAAAAAAAATTTAGACTTTTATGAATTTTAAAATAAAATTCTAAAATAAAGTAAAATAATAATTAATTAGAAATAAATAAAATCTAATTTTGGTCTTGTTTATAATTTTTAAATAGACTATTGATAATTAAGAAATCACTAAAGTGAGTCTTTTTTATCCTAGTAGTTCATAAAGAAATTATGAATGTTTGTGTTTATGCATATCCATGCGAGTACTGGTCTGCCCAAAGGAAGATTAATATTTGGCCGGACTGTATACGCACCTATGATGGTAACATGTGATAATTATAAGGTTTTACGTGCCAATGATAAAATCAATGCAAAGATAGGTTTGTTATTGGACATGTTTTTTACTATCAATTTGGATCATTACATCAAGATACCTCTTACAGTTAATATTACTGTCCAAAGACTTGATATTGGTGGGGCATTGGGTGTCTTGAGATGGGATAAAACATTGTTTGAATTATATTTTTATAATTATTAATTTTATGGTGTGAGCTTAATTCCTTTGTTTCTCTTATTCTAAATACAACTATTATTGCTTCAATATATGCCAATTTCTTTAAAGATTGGAACAAAAACATGAAGATAGTCCTTGATCATATGAGTTTTAGGCACAATCTTGCTTTGGTCTGTTCCGAGTTCAATTTAGCTTCAATACTGATAAATCCTTGGTGGTTAGATTCTAGCGCAACTACTAACATCAGTGTTTCAATGAAGGGTTGCAAGCCAATTGATTCTGAAAGATGGATCTATGTGGGAGATAACAAATCGGTGGAGGTGGAAGCTATAAGGCATGTTAGGTTACTATTATGCATCGATTTCTACTTGGATTTACAAGACACCTTTGTTGTGTTGTCATTTAGATGAAATCTGGTCTTAGTTTCTTATGTGGACAAATTAGGATATTTGTTTTCATTTGGAAACCGTGAAATCAAATTGTCTTTAAATTCAAATATTGTTGGGATTGGTTCACTTTCGAATAATGATAACTTGTATATGCTTGATATGATGACTTCCTATAGTGAATCATTCAATATAGAATCGTCTGGTACTAAGCGTAAAATTGACAATAATGATTCAAGAGCATTATGGCACAAACGTCTAGGTCACATCTCTAAAAATAAAATTGAACAATTTCTGTCAAATGGGATTTTGAATTCCATTGATTTCACAAACTTTGATGTTTGTGTTGAATGCGTTAAAGGAAAACAGACCAAGACATCAATATTAGGTGCATATAGAGCTACAAACGTCTTAGAACTGATACATACGGACATTTGTCAACCATTCCCTACACTTTCATGGAATGATCAACAATATTTTATATCATTCCTAGACGATTACTCTAGATACACATACTTATATCTTGTCCATGAAAAGTCTTAATCATTGGACGTGTTCAAATCTTTCAAGGCTGAAGTTGAGAATCAACTCAATAAACGCATTAAGAATGTTAAATCTAATTATGGTAGTGAATACTATGGCAGATATGATGAATCAGGTGAACAACGTCCAAGACCTTTTGCCAAGTACCTAGAGGAATGTGGAATTGTCCCATAATACACCCTTCTAGGTTCACCTAGCATGAATGAGGTGGCTGAAAGACGAAATCAAACTCTTCAAGATATGGTAAGGAGTATGATTTGTCATTCCACCTTGCCAAGTCACTTTGGGGAGCGGCATAAAAGACTACAGCTTATATTTTAAAATAGTGTGCCAACCAAGGCAATTTCTGCAACACCTTACGAGCTTTAGGTTGGCGAAAGCCTAATCTAAAACACTTATGTGTGTGGGGATGTTCAGCTAAAGCAAGGTCTTATAAGCCAAATGAAAAGAAATTGGACTCTCGAACAATGAGCTGCTACTTTATTAGTTACTCTAAAATATCAAGAGGCTATAAATTATATGATCCCAAATCAAAGAATTTTTTCGAGATGGGAACAACCACATTCTTTGAGGATATTGAGTTTGGGAGGAAGAATAAGGTAAGAGACTTTATCTTTGAGGAAGAATCAATGTCAACTCTAGATTTGATTCATACAGTTGCTTTTGATGAAGCAAGTTTGGCACCTTTAAGGTCTCAACCTCTTCAAGAACAAACTCAAGTCCTTCAAGAACATGTGTTTCATGAGTCAGTATCATTGTGGAGATCCATGAGAGAAAGGATAAGTGTCATTCCAAATTATTATGTAGTATTTCTCTAAGAAAATGAGAAAAAAATAATAGTATGATGGAAGATGAACATGTCACCATACATCAAGCTATGCAAGATCCTAATTCAGAAAAAATGGATTGAAGCAACAATGAATGAGGAGTATAAGTCCATGCAAGATAAAAAGTTTGGAAACTTGTCCCATTACCAGAGGGTGTGAAACCCATTGGTTGTAAATGAATATTAAAACAAAAAGGAATTTTAAAGGTAATGTGGAGAGGTGTAAGACTCGTGTTCTGGCAAAGAGATGTACTAAAAAAGAAGGGATTGATTTTAAAGAGACTTTCTATCCAGTTTCATCGAAAGACTCTTTTAGAACAATCATGGCTCTTGTTGCACATTATGATTTAGAGCTTCATCAAATGGATGTGAAGAAGGTGTTTCTCAGTGGCAACATTGATGAGACAATGTTTGTAAATGGCAACATTGATGAGACGATTTATATGGTGCAACCAAAAAAATTGGTGTCAATGGTAAACTGACAAAATCTATTTATGGGCTAAAATAGTCATTTCGTCAATGGTACCACAAATTTCATCAAGTGATTATCTTATTTGGTTTCGAGATAAATGTGGTTGCACGAAACCAAGAGATTTCAATCTAAAAATTTTGAAATGAAAGATCTCGGTGATGCCTCCTTTGTATTAGGAATTCAGATACACTGAGATCAATCTCGAGATATTATAGGATTATCATAGAGGAATTACGTTGATAAGATTCTTAAAAGGTTTGGTACGTAGGATTGTAAAGCAAGATATACTCCAGTCGCTAAGGGAGACAAGTTCAATCTCAGTCAATGTTCAAAAGGTCTAGAAGTTCAAGAAATGCAAAAGATTTCTTACACTTCAGTAGTAGGGAGTTTGATGTATGCCCAAGTATGTATGCGTCTGGATATAGCCTACATAGTTGGGGTTTTAGGCAAATATTCAAGCAATCCATTAATGGATCATGGGAAAGAAACAAAAAGAGTTATGGGGTATTTATAGAGAACAATGGATTATATGTTTACGTACAGGAGATCAGACCAGTTAGAGATGATTGGATATTCTGACTCAAATTTTGCAAGATGCCAAGATAGTTTGAGATCCATTTTGCGTTACACTTTCATGCTAGTTGGTGGTGCAGTTTCTTGGCATAATGCTAAGTAAACCCTTACGGCTTCATCCACTATGACTGTAGAATTTGTAGCATGCTATGAGGCATCAAGGAATATGGCTGAGAAACTTTGTCACAGGGTTGCATATTATGGAAGGAATTGAAAGACCACTCAAGTTATACCATGACAACAAATCAATTGTAATGTATTCTAACAATAACAAAACCTCAAGCAACTCATTGACATCAAGTTCCTGGTTGTTAAAGAAAGAGTATGGACATATTTCTAAATAGCACTTAAGGACAAACTCCATGTTAGTAGATCCTCTTACTAAGGGAATTACATCCAGGGTCTTTCACGAGCATGTTGATCACATAGGTGTTTTAGCTTTTAAGAAATCTTTAGTTTAGTGGGAGTTAGTCACTTGTATTTTTGTTCTATGTTTGGGCTAATGTATGCATACATTGTCCTTGAACATATTTGGTTTAATAAATATATGGTTTATTATTTGGTAATTATACTCTATACAATAAGGTTATTATGTTGATTTCATTAAGATAAAGTAAGGACTAGTTGAAAATAGATGTGTATACCTTCACGTAATTTTCATGTACACATTTCATGATGAATCCATATCATTTTATTCATCAGCATTAGTAATCATTGTCAGGTTTCATTGCGATTGGTGCAAAGAAAAATGCTTTGGTTCTATATGTGGATATAATCAATGGATGAGACTTTTGGATATGCTCAAGACATATAATGACAATTTTGAGCTCATAAAGTCTAATATATTTGTAAAAATTTGGTTTAAACCTCTTTTTGGTCCCTAAGTTATAAACGGATGTTCAGTTTAGTCCCCGTTTTTAAAAATGTAAATCTTTGGTCCCTAAGTTATAAAAAATGTATCAAATGAGTCCTTTTTTAACTTGAAATACTGTTTTTGGTTGTTTCTTAACAATTGTTACATCTTTAGATTGCTCTGATTTGTTTCTTAATAATAAGGTTTAATACCTATTTTGGTCCCTCCTTTGGGAGGGTATGTTCAAAGTGGTCCCTCCTTTTTTCAAAAGTTTACTTAAGTCCTATCTTTTGCAAAAACCGTTCAAAGTGGCCCTTTTTGTTAACAGCGTTAAGTTCAGTAACGGCAGACGTGCCAGGTGTCTAATGTCTGATTATGTGGCATTGTTATTTGTTTTTAAAAAAATATTTAATGATGACGTGTAAATTATATTAATTAGGGTTAGATTAAAGAATGATTTAGGGGAGAGATGGAATGGACGGAATGAACCCTAACGGCGAGCGATTGAGAGCGCTGGGAAATGGAAACGAGGAGGGAAGAAGAAGAAGAAGGGTTGTGGAGAAGGAGGGGACGAGTTAGGGTTTTGGAGAGAGGGTCCCAGTGGTTGGGTGCCATCATGAAGAAGGCGTGACTGCAGACTGCTTGCTCCAACTGGAATGGCTCTGTTTTGGAGGGAAGCTCCATGTGGAATTCGAACCATGTTGTTCCTTCTGGGTGCTCGCTGCAATGACGGTGGCAACCCTGGTTTTGTGTGTCCTCCATTAGAATTATCTCAATCTCTTCTCCGAACATACCAAACCAATCATTAAACTGGATTTTCTCTTAGGTTAATGTGTGAGTGAGTATAGTGCAACTGTGCGAAGTGGAAGGTTTTGTTCCATGAGTGAAATTTTAGATAGTTTTTATACAACATAATTTCAATCTTCTTACCCCAATTTGAATNGCNCTGACGAACCNCCAAACCTAAGACCCCAATTTCAATCCNAATNCCAATNGCAATCCACGAACCACGAACCCTAANCTGACCCCAATTACCCCAATCTTCTGACCCTAATTAATTACCCCTAATTCGTTTTTTTATTTTACCCTAATTAATATAAAATACACGTCACAATTATATATTTATTAAAACAAATAACAATGCCACATAATCAGACATTAGACACCTGGCACGTCTGCCGTTAATGAACTTAACGCCGTTAGCAAAAAGGACCACTTTGAACAGTTTTTACAAAAGATAGGACTTAAGTGAACTTTTGAAAAAAGAAGGGACCACTTTGAACAAACCCTCCCAAAAAAGGGACCAAAATAGGTATTAAACCTAATAATAACAGCACTTTAGATTGCTCTTTGTACTTTGACCATGAACATAAAAAAAGGACTCATTTGATACATTTTTTATAACTTAGGAATCAAAGGTTTACATTTTTAAAAACGGAGACTAAACTGAACATCCGCTCATAACTTAGGGACCAAAAAGAGGTTTAAACCTGAAAATTTATATGGATAAATATAATTATGACAAATAAGAGATTGTTAGCAATTAATGACCATTATATATATATATATATATATATATATATATATATATATATATATATATATATAAAACGAATTATTAAATGTGTTAGAGTTGTTATATTTTATTATCTAACCTTATAAAGTGATCTAATTAAGTAAATATGAAGATATATGTGTCATGAAAAATATATTATATAGAGAGCAACGATAATTTTAATTTGTTCTGTTGAAAGCACCAAATTATAATATTGAAACTAAAGAAAAAAATCGTCAGAAGTTATATAAAACATCATGGTGGCATATCTGAGGACATCGTGTCATTCTAGTTTTTTTCTTTTTATCCTCGTCAAAAAAGACCAATTCAAATTATTTTTAACTATACCTAATGTCTAATTTTTCATATGCACTTTCACTCTATTGTTACAAGAGATATTAAAAACTGGTCTGATTGTGAGATTTAATGCTCATTAATTATTAATATATTATTGATATATGAGTTTCACAAAACTAACAATGTCTCCAACTCTGCACACAACTTGTAATAAATAAAAAATGTAAGTGATCCTGACGACAAACTCACTGGATAAAGCACGACTTTTTCATATAAAATGGTTACATCTTTGCACGACTTACCAATAGCTTGTAATTGTTTTAAATCCTGCCAATTTTTGTAATTTTATTTTCACATATGGATCCTTGGGTAAAAAAACCCCACTTGACATAAAATCCTAATTAAAATTTCGAGTTTATTAAAAAGGGTAAATGAACTAATTCAGTAGTAGAAGGATGTTATACTCTGATTGCACAAAAAAAAAATGATAAATATAATTTTGCTAGTATTATTGTTATTTTCATTATTCGTGTAAAAAATTTAGAATATTACGCTCTCTTTATTAAAGACCCTTCATAAGAAATTGTTAATATGAACAGAAACATAAAGGTGGAAGTGGGACAATTCATTTGACTAATCACTTCGCATGCATCATGCATTCTCCTACGAAGTTTCTACGCAATTGCCCCACAAATAAGACAATCTAAACTTCCAATTGAACATTAAATCAAAAAAGAAAACATATATATATTTTCCTCAGCTGTCATCTAACCTAGATACTGTGAGTGAAATTATGCTCAAAATAGTATAGCATTTCTTAGTCGGTTATAAATATAAACATTTCTAAATATTAGATTTATATGTTGGAGAAATCTAGGATCTCACATGATAATTAAAACTTTTTTATTGTCTTAGTCTCAAGTCTAAAGTCTCAGGTTTCATATAACTTTGTTTATTGAACACATAACCAATCATATATTTGATGTATGTAGAGATTTAGCTATACATAAGTTGGTAGGCAAATATTCATCAAGCTCATAAAATATATCTAATTGCTATCTTTTAAAATTAAAAATAAATAAAGGGACTACAAATCAAATGGACAATTTCTTTTTAGAAAAAAAGTTAAAATATAATAAAAAAATCTTCATATAACACATTTATTAAATATAAAATAAAATTGTAAGTCTCAAAAGAAAGATATTCTCATTTTTTTTTTACTTCTTTTTGTCATTTTTTCTTCCAAACCAATTTAATAAGAGACTTTTATTTAACTTTTTTTTTTTCATACGAAAATGTTTTTTGATTAAAATTTATGATAGTAATTATTATTACTATTTTCTTAAAAAACATAAGGAGGTAGCTCACTTTTATTTGGAAGCATATTTGTTGGACTTGAAAGACATAGAATCCATTAAAATAGTTTATGCTATTAAGGATTATTTATTAAATAAGGTCTTTTAATTTTGTAATTTTTTTAATGGGATTTAGCTTTTAAAATATCATCATATAAGGTGAAGTCCTATGTATCTATACAAATTTAAAAGGTGAAGTCATGTCACTTAGCATGACTTTATTTTATGTGTGACAACTAATTCTGTTAAAGTTGAAGTCGTATAAGTTAAAAAGATTGATAAATGTATATTATTTGTGATCTATTCATTATGTGATAATGTATATTCATTTCAATTATTTTATTTTAATTATTTTTAAATTTTCTTAAATTCTTATTGATATAAATCACTACAAGTCTTACTTGCTTTATTATCTTTTGTCATATATTCAATTAATTAAACTAGAAAAAAAAAACATAAACACAATATAATAAAAATTAAAAGAAAAATCACAAAATAAATCCAACTAAAGTCATCACTCGTATCACGATAGGTTATTTACTAAAATTCACTTTTGAATTTATGCAATATGGTTGAGTTTTTAAAATATAACTATATAGGGTGAAGTTGTGTGAACTTTTATGAATTTAAAAGGTGAAATCATCTAGCATGACTTGATTTGACTTCACCTTATTCGTGACACTCAATTCTAGCAAATGTGAAGTTGTATAAGTTAAATAAGTTTCAATTTTATTTTTAATTTCTTTTTAAAGTAAAGTCATTATAGGAATAAATACTTCAATTTTTTTAAAATGAAATCCTCGTAGGGTTATTTACAAAATGACAATTTATTTTATCATTTCCTTAATAGGTTTCAATTTTTAAAATATTACCATATAGAGCTTACCAAAGCAAAGTGGTCTTACTAAAAAAAGTAAATAAGTAACCAGTCTCATTTCAAGTGACATGGTTTTTCACTATTCTTTATTCTTTTTCAGATAAGGTAGTTTATCCAGTCCAACAGATTCATTATTTATGTGGCAGTGTGATGCAGGTGACATCAAGTTATGTATACAATATATAAATAAAAGTTGTTATTATTAATTTTATCATAATTTAATTTTAGTTTCAACTATCAATTTAAAATTTTAAAGATGAAATGATAAAACTAATATTATAAAGGATAATGATACTTAGACAACATTTTTTGACAACATTTGAACATCACCTATGTGTCATTGTGTGATTGGTCCATAATGGTGTTTATGACTATTATTATTGATTGTAGAGTAATTATGGATCAATCATACAATGATACATAAATGATATTCAAATATAAAATAATGTTGTTTAAGTATCATTATCTTATTATAAGATCGTGGATGGCATATGTCACGATAATGACAATGATTTTATGCTAAGAGTGGTAATTATAACGATAAGATAAAATAAAGTGAAAACAAAATGTATAGAATACATTCATGGAATTATGATTTTGATAGGAAGAGTAATGATAGCTATAATGTTATTGTTATTATCTCTATATAATAATGAGTTCCTTAGCATCTTTCTATTTTTCTCTTTTGCATATTTCAGGAAGACTTTACAAATGAATCAAATAACAATGATAAAGTGCTATTCACACATCAAATTGCCACGTGGCCACTCAGTCAATATAAACTGTGTTCTATCCCTTCTTTATTTTCTGTCGGTCAGTTTTTCTCCTCAATTTTCTGTCGGTAAAACGAAAATACTATAACGGACAACTATAACAACTCTGACATGGATTGAGGAGAGGAACAAAAGTATATCACATTAAAACACTCTTTACATTATATTTTTATTATTATCATTGGATTAAAAAAATAAAAACTCTATTGGACTTTAGTACAGTTACCAATAAAAGATCTAAAATTATATTGGCAAATTGATTTGGTTTAAGCTGTGAACCAATAATGGAAGGTGTCTGAGGTGGTAATGGAACATTATTTCAAGTTGATAACCCAGCTACGAATGAAACTCCGGTAGACGGCAACCACGATGACCCTAATATGAATTGCCCTACCGTGAATTTAGAAGCTTCAGCGGAGGAATTGATGGCCCGATATCCGACCCATTTCACGCGTTGCCCCAAGGCCGCACCCGGCCCAGAATTCATGTATTCACCATAGTATAACGTGTCTAAAGCAAACGAGGACGTGTTCCACTCCAGCCATCCACGTGGGTGCACGTGATCCCCTATGTAGGACATCATGTACACGGTTCTAGCATAAAGTTTCCATGGACGACCTAGATAAGTAGAATAGCTACCCTTGGATGCTTCTAGATCCGATGTGGCAAGGATCCGACAGTTGTGGATGGAAATGCCCGTGTTCTGATTCGGGTCTTTGCGATTCTGGGCCGTGATGGTGTTCTTCTGTTGGGCCATTGGCTTGCGGGCCCAGAGACTGCAGTTCTGGAACACCACGGCAGCATTGCCGAATATGAAGTCGACGGTTCCGTAAATGTCGCATTCGCGGAAAAATTGACGGTTGGAATGGACATACATAGTGTCCTGGTATCCGATGACGTTGCAGCGGTACACCACCGCGTGATCCGCTCCGATACGGAGAGCCACAGCTTGGTGCTTCTCTGGTCCGGCGTAGTTCTCGAATGTGATGTCCTTGGCGATGAAACCAGAACCACTGGCAGCTGCACCACAGGATCAACATTTTACTATTATTGTAAATAAAAATAAGGTGAAAAAATTATTGTATTGGTGGTTGATTTGAATTAATATTTGCTCTGAACTAGTGGACTTGTATTTAATCATTTTGAATATTCTGTCGCTGTTGGACATAATGTGACTTTGTTTATCAATTTCCCAAGCATTGCATGACCCACTAACAATAATTTGATTTTGCTACTTTAATCTGCTGCCCTTCGTTAGAGGATAAAATTAAAATTTAGGTGTACTACGGTTGCGTGAAGCCAGA
The DNA here is from genome assembly GCF_000741045.1 of Vigna radiata var. radiata. Lineage (NCBI taxonomy): Eukaryota > Viridiplantae > Streptophyta > Magnoliopsida > Fabales > Fabaceae > Vigna > Vigna radiata. The sequence goes on from NC_028360.1 coordinate 3,592,252, forward strand.
GGATCCCCATTTGCTATTTTTTTTTTTTTCTCTTTGTTCTTATGCCAGCATTACAAAACAATAAAACAAAAAAAAAAACCAGTGTTGTTTTCTGATCATTAATAAATGTCAAATGTCTTCTCATTAAATAATTTGATTCATTTGACAAAATATCAATTTTACAGAAAATCATGAAGACGACATAATGATGTATTTTTAAAACTTTAATACAAAATTTCCAAAACAAAAAATTAAAATGTCACTTTTACAACTACTCATGGAAATGCAAAATGAAACGAATAAGAGAAACATGGCTTTCAGTCTACTGACTTGGAAAGTTCAAAGTTTATCTAAATATAGGAATTAGACGTACGCAAAGAGCATTATATAATCAGCAATATATAATGCAAGCGACCAAGCACTGATATGCTGACGTCGATCAAACATCAAATGCTATTCTGTTGTTTTATTTTTAAATGCATAATGCTCGGTCTGGACACGCCAAACTAGTGATAGTGTAAGTTTTGGTTGTGCTGTGATACCAAGACTCAAGAAACAAAAGAACAACTAAACTATACCATATTAGAGCACAGAGACTTTGACACATATAGGGAAAATAAAGACATTTTACATTAAGGAAAGGGAAACTTCCCATGTTAAAACATTGACTAAAACTAGAATTGAACAGTATATCGGCTGAAAAACATTTTTCTCATAATATGAAAGAGGGAAAAATAGTGCTGAACATTTCTAAAATGTTTTAGAAATTGGGTATATATGTAACTTCATTCTCTTAAACATTGACTTTGGTTATACCAACAAGTAAAAGAAAACAATATAATCGGTGGTGGAGATCCAAGACTCCCTCAGTAGACAAACTATTAAACAGGAAGGAATCTTAAATATGGCAACCAGGAATAACAGGCCACGTGCAACGTGTACTAGTCTTCCTCATCATCTCCATCTTTTGACCTTTTCCTTACCTCTTTTCTCTCTCTTAAACACTGTATTTTCTTTTAAATTATCACCAAATATTGTCAATTTTTACTTTTGCGACCCATTAAAATGTGTTGATACTGTTTATGACTCTTTTATAGCTTTTATTTAAATTTTGAAAAATTATAAAATACATTAAGTAAGGATTAAACTGAGGAAATCATAGTAATAAGCATGAGGAAGGAATTTACCGAAGGATGCCGTGTGAAATGTGGTGAGGTTGTTATAATAATTTTTCCCTCCTGTGATGACGGTTTTGCCCTTACCGTCCCCTACGAACATCACATTTGTTTTCTTCCTCCCCACCTTTAAATTATCCTCTTCATACCTGAAATAAAATTTGTATCAACAAAAAAATGTCAGAGCTTCTATCTTTCTTAACCTCCTCAACTACCATAACCAAACATCCTCCATTCATATATACATACATGTTCTCCTAAAATCAATACAGTTAAAAGCCATGCACATGCAACTCTTTTTAAACATTACCACATCATTAACAATTTAATAATTATTTCCTTTTAAAAAGGCTATTTAATCAGTTTTAATAATTAATACTGTATTTTTAACGCACTTTTACCGTTAATATGTCAAGATCAATAAATGGGGATGGTGGCATCGAGACATTAGTAAATACTACGTTGTCCTACACCACATGCAAGTCATTATGATGACAAATATTACATGTTTACACCAAACAATGTTGTCAGCACACTTTTTTCTAATCAGTGCAATAGAGGAGGGAAGAAAATGAAAAATAAAAATATTATATAATATTATTGTTAAAATTTGTTCACGTGACCACAGTGCCGAGTCCAAGCATGATGATTCAATACCAACAAGTCCACCACGCAATCACCCCCACAAACCACAGTGCACGGTTCACAGACACCTTTTAACACTAACTTAGTACAACAAAACATTGAAACAACAATTGTTAAAAAAGTAATGGTTAACGTGTTACGTGGTTAAAAAGAATTAGGAGAGTTAAAAAAACAGAGTAGCTGTATTTTTTGTGTTTGGTATGGGGTATTTTACCTTCCTGCCCTGACGTAGATAATGAAGCGGCGTGAACTGTATTCCGGGACCTTCTTAATGGCTTCGGTGATGGTCTTAACGGTTCCGTTACCGTCCTTGGAAACCACAACATCGGCTTGTATCGCCGACAGAGGCAAGTTCAGCAATCTCCTATCTCGTCGATTCAACCATCTCGGGAAATTATCGGCTCGCATTGTCATCAACCGTCTCCTGTTCTGAATGGGAACGCCGGAGAAGTCGTCGCCGTTGGAAGCTGCCGAGAAAATGGCGAGGCAATTGCTGACGAGCTCGGACAAGTCCTTTAGGTTGTTGGTCATCTGGTCCTTCACTGGACCGGCGGCGTCGGCAAAGCCCTCCGCGCAGGTGTCCTGGTTAGTGAGTGCGGCGCTGAGCCAGGTGAGGACGTCTTCGTTGGCGGAGCCAACGGCACCGAGGGAGACGGTGCTGAGTGAGCGCGCAAGCGCGTCGACGGAATCGTCGAGGAGTTCGAGGCAGTCGTCGTAAGCGGCGCGGACGCGTGGATCCATGGTGGAGTAGGAAATTGCGGCGGAAGTGTAGAGCGCCTTGGAGAAGTGCTGCAGCGTGACGTTGAAGGAAATGTGAAGCAGGTCCTTCTCGGAAGCCGCCTGGGATCCGGGAAAGTCCAGCAGCGAATTGACGCACACTGTCTGAAATCGTGTTTTGCTGCACGTGCGTGAAATGGCCTGTGTAGGCTTTCGACGAAGCCTTGAAGTATCCGGTCTTGTAGCGGTTCGAGAGAGTAGCGCAAAGGCCGTAACCGCCGATGCAGCGATTAATATGACTCCAAAGAGTGACAAGAAGGCAATCTTCTTCTTAGCGAAAGATCTTGGATTGATGGGCTGAGAGGGTCCAAGTCTTCCGTAGTCCATTACGATGTGTTTCTTTGTTATGAGAGAAGGTGTAGATTATGGTGAAGGGTAGAGAAGGAGTGGTCCTTTATATAAATGACGGTGCTTAGTTACTGTTAGTGAGAAGTGAGAGTGTGTTTTGTGTGGAGGGGTTGGTTGGTGTGAAGTCGACGTCTGAGAGAATTAGCTGGCCGCTACTAAGCCCACTCAACAATGTGTATAACACTGCCTTCTACTTTCTCTTTCTATTATTGCTTTCATAATTATTAACCTGAATTTGATAACTATGACATAAGAATCCACAGATTTCCAATTAGCGTCTTTGAAACTTTAAAGCAGGGATTAAAGTACATCCCCGTTTGGAGCTATACATGATGTAAGAAACACAGCAAAATAGACAGCATCCAACCATGTCTCTAAATAATTCAATAAATCCAAGGTCAATAGCTATATCTATCTATTTCACACTTTTCATTTTCTCTCTAATCTTTTTCTAATCCGCTTATTCTCGATGCTTACTTCCGTAATCAATCTCAACATAGATCACCTTTTCCGTCTACTTCTTCAAAACCAACGTCAAAACGAGTCGCCATCTTAAATCTATGAACTCTATACATTTATTATAATTAATACAAAATTTTATCAAATATGAGACGATATATACAGTAATACTTGAACAGTTTAATAATTAATGTAAATAATAAATTTTAAAGAATTAATAGTATTGATTAAGAAAAGTAATTGAAAGGTTTGATATACATTTTATTCTAGACGGTTTAGATGACCTACATGTTTGTATTTTAATAGATGGCATGCACCATCGCTGCATCCATACATACTGCTTCATGATGTGATGATCTTATAACTGTTAGGGGAATTCTCTTACGATCCAATCCTATCTTTTCCAACCTACTCTTTTTTACGCATAAATTAATATGCTCTTTCTGCTTTCACCAAATTTTTAATTCAATTTATTATCATATTTATATTAAAACTTACTAAAAAGGTTGGAGTAAGAACAATACTGTGGGTGACATATTGCAGACGGTGGTGAGTTACTTTCGAGTTAGGAAAAATAGAATATATCCATACTCAGCTTTATCCCTTCGCGTTAAAATCCCCGAACCAAAATTACTGGAATTTCACAAAATTTACTAATAAATAATTCAAAATTTGTAATTTACGAATCAATTGTGTATAATTACTTTATTAAATTTTATAAAATACTTTTTATAATTATGATGATCTATAATAACCATTTTATACAATATGGTTTTAACACTTAAATTAATAATAAAATTACATGTATTATATAATATCGTGTTTTCGGTTTTTTTTTTTTTTTAACTTTATTCATTTTTTAGATTCTTCATGACATACAATTTTTGGATTTGTGAATTTGAGTTGAGATTTATCTTATAAAATGTTCTTTTAGCATTCATTTTCAGTTTAATGCTCGTGTATTCTGAATGTAAAAGAACTTCACAGTGACAGTCAACTAAATTTATCTATTTTATTGCACCATATCATATTATTTCCTTTAAATTTGGAATAAACATTGTCGGAGAAACACTATGTTAGTTATTGAGAAAGGAAGTTGGTAGAAAGAAAGATACGGAGTTTGAGTTTTGCGATTGAAACGTGACGAAAGGGAGAGCTTGACAGAAAGAAAGAAAAAAAAAAAACATAGGTTTTGATATCAGAAATTGTGATCAAGGGAAAAGAGACAAAATGGATGAAATCAACATTTTAAAACAGAAATTAGACAAGGGAAAGTGATTTAGGATGTATCAATTAAATGGAAAAAACACAATCTAGAATATTAGCTAAATTTTTTTATTTGGTACCAAACTCTCAATCTTACTGAAATAACATTAATGGTCTCATAATTTTTTTCATAAAATAAAATTATTTTATATATAAGTTCTTTAGAATATTGTCAATTAACATGCATGGTAATTTTAACTTGAATTTCTTTTCTTCTTTCTTTCTCTGCCAAAAGTACTCATAACGAAAAACTCAGTGCAAGCAAACATTATATTTTATTTTATTATAACATATAAATACTTTTTATTTTTCCATAGTTGGTAAGATGTTATGGAAGCAGTGAATAACAAATCTCACTTAAACCCTATATGCAATGAAGAAAAACAGCGTTGTTCAACAACAACAAAATATTGTATATATAAATAGTATCATAAGAATTCTAACATGGCATAATCTATGCAATTTAATTATATTTTAATTTTATGAGTTTTTTTTTCTTTTTTTTTTACATTACTACGTATTAGTCTTTTCTTATTTCTTATGATTAGAAATGAAATAAAAATCAGATTAAAAACCGAGCACACATGTTACATAAAAGGTATTTAGAAAATAAAAACATTTAATGAGTGAGATTGGAGTATTAATTTAATGATAAAATACAAGTGTGGCTCCTATGATTTTTGCAATAAAGCAAAAGTGAACATTTAATGTAGAAGCATTTAAAATACTAATATTCAGTCTTAAGTATTTATGCACATTATTGAAGCAAATGTAGTGAAGAAATAAGTGCAGGTTTTGTTTTTAAAGAAAATATAATTAGAGTGATAATAGCATTAATGGATAAGATAATGGACAGTGATGGGATGTGATGATTTATAGGTTGTTTGGTTAGCAGTCTCCATTTAAGAGCCATATCACTTTTTTTCGCTTTTCAATTGTTCTTCTGATGTTCCTTCATACCTCAGCTTTGCACTTACTAATTAACGTAATAATTCCGGAATGTTGCTTTCTTTCTCCTTCTTATCTTTCACTTTTCTTCCTAAGGGCCCAATTTTTTGCCTTAGTCAAAATTTCTTCTCATCTCCACTTTTGTATTAAATTATTGCAATTTTTTATTTCAAATTTATTATAAGAAAAATATTTAATTTATAAATTAATGAATGTAATTAAGTTATGTTTCATGGGTCGAATTACTTCTAATACTTTCACAATTTGTTTCCACTATCGTCTCTCATATGTTGTTGAACCTCCTGTACGTTGTTCGTCCGGAATGGTACCTGTCAAAAGTACTCTAAAAGTCTAAGTTAATATAAGGTCTGTTCGGTAACAGTAAATCAGTAATAAATGAGCATTAAAATCAATCACCTATTTCTTATCTTTGACTCATATTTATCGTTTTTTGTCTTGGGCTCATGATTAATGATATCTTAATTCTGGTCCAATCACGATTCATTATTGTAAATCGAGATTTATCTTAATCTTAACAAAATTAGATTCCATGTCGTCCATCCGGTTCAATTGTCTCTCTTTTGTGTGTCTTGCCCTTAGTACATTTAGAGTAGAGATATTGTTTCTTGTGTTGTTTGTCCTCTCCGGTCGTTCGGTATACAAGATCTTTCGTGTACCATCCAACATGTTCGATCACGCGATACAAGTTCAAACTTAGTTTTAAATATATTATTGAAACTTATTTTAATACAATTGGTTAAAATTATTATATTATTCGTTATCGAACTATAAAATATATAGTCAACTAAAAATAAATTTTATTTATAAAACACTCTTCATTTTATTAAAATATATTAAACTTAAATTCAATTTTTCAAAAAGAAGAAGTTGAAAATAAATTTGATTTTCTTCATTCTTACTAATATGATAGCAACTTAACCAAAATTTCCATAGCATTTATTGTGTTTTGTTTTTGTATGCCTCATTGGTGAATGTATGAACTGGGCCTTTTGTTTAAGGGACAGCGAATCGATTATTTCATATAAGCTGTCTTCATTTGAAAGAGAGTGCCATTAATTTATTAAAGAAGTATGTATGCGTACGTACTAATCCAGCTTATCAACCTAAACTAACTTGAAATTATATTAACTTAATGATTACCAGTTTAAAATTTAAACATGTAACCATGTTAAATTCTTAGATATTATTTTATCTTTAATAGTTTTTTCCGATTTCAAAAAATTTTCGTAACTAAATAATGGTTCACTGTTTGTCCAGAACGTAATCAAAGAAAAAGAAAAAGAAAAGTCAATTTTTTAATGGTATTTGTTTATAGAGAATACATTAAAGTTTGCCAAAAAATACTATTGATAATTTTTTTCCAATACTTTTAATACAGATCAGTGATTTCTGATAAAAGAAAATGTTGCTAATAACTTCTTAAACAATAGCATTAAAGGAATGGTTAAAAGTCCTAAATATTTTTTTTGAAAAAAGCACTGGTTTTATTTAAAATCTTATGTGAGAATTAATTAAGGACTTAAAAAAGAATCACAATTATAAAAAATATGCATTTTTTTATATATTTATTAAAATAAAATTTAAAAATATAGTCAATTTGAAAAAAAAATTATACTGTTAATTAAGGATTAATAAAACACAGGAAAAGCCTGCAAAATAAAAAGTGTTTGTTGTGGTAGTTATTCGGTTAATGCCTAATGATGAAGCAATTGTGATGAAATAACTAATGATGAAAAAAGTAAGTGAAACTTCACCTACAATAGATATAAATAAACTATTTAAATGAAAACAGGAAAAACCAAAAGCGCGTGAGGAGCCACCGACAAAGGCTGCGTCGGCCCAAAGAACCACAAATCATCAGACTTTTTGACTGCACATGTGAAGTATAAAGTATTCCTCGTTTTACAACTTGAAACTAGGTTATAGTTTATCCTTAAAAAAACATTTTAATCTCAATTTCTAAAAGGATAATATATTTATACAACATTTTTTATTTACAATATTTAAATATTATTTACGTGTTATTTTGTAATTGGGTCAAAATTACTTCATAATTAATAATAATAATTACAAATATTACTATGAATCAAACACAGAATAACACGTAAATAATGTTTAAATATTATAAAAAAATGTTGTCTAAGTATCATTATCCTTCCTAAAACTATTAGCTCATGAGAATACTGAATCAATTTGTGTAGTAGAATCGAACATATAATTTATATGGATATCTATGTTAATACTTCCCTTGGTCTTCGTATTTGTGTGAAAATCTCAGTTCGGTCTTCAAGTTTTGAACTGTCTCAATTGGGTCATAATTTTTGAAAAAATACACACATTTTACCCCAATCGCTAACTGATCTCACTGTGCAACAATTATCTTCTGCTATCAGTGGAATAAATAGCTTAAAGGCTGGTGATGAACCTATAGATTACCAAGTTGGTTCATTTGCAGAAAAGGCTGTGAGACTGATTGCACTGGTTACGCGAGTTTTCCGGTGACTTTATTTTTTGAGTCGACGAGATAATATGTGTAAAATCCCTGATTCTCAGAGAGATGAATAAAATCCCTAATTCAAATAAACTAAATAATAGGCATTGTGCCACGTGAAACACTGCTTATTTTAAAAAATAATTCATATAATTAAATAATACACGTCAGCATGTCCTCTGGCTACCACGTCAGCTAAACTTAACGTTGTTTGAGATTAGTTAACGATTGGTGTAAAATGTGTGCATTTTTACAAAAATTATGACCCAATTGAGACAGTTCAAAACTTGAGGACCGAACTGAGATTTTCACACAAATACGAGGACCAAGAAGGGATTAAGCCAACATGTCAGCATACCACGTCAACTAAACTTAACGCCGTTTGAGATCAGTTAACGATTGGGGTAAAATGTGTGCATTTATACAAAAATTATGACCAAATTGAGACAGTTCAAAACTTGAGGACCGAACTGAGATTTTCACACAAATACGAGGACTAAAAGAGGTATTAAGCCAATATTATAAAAAAATGTTGTCTAAGTATCATTATCCTTCCTAAAACTATTAGTTCATGAAAATACTAAATCAATTTGTGTAGTAGAATCGAACATATAATTTATATGGATATCTATGTTAAATTTTTTTTTAATAATACTATAATTATTTTATTAGTTCGTTTATTTGAAATGGATTAATCACATATTATATATGTGGGTTGTTGTAAAACTGTTGTTAAAAGAGTATTATTTTAATTTATTTTTGGTCTTTTTAATTTTTTAAGTTTTTAAGTTGAAGTTATAGAATTGTAGAGCTTTCAGGTAAAATCTTTAAGTATATGTATCCATAAAGTGTCTTTTAAGTTAACACAATGGAAAAACACATGTTGTACTTTTGAAGCGTAGGTTGTATTGTTTGGTGTGTGTGGTTCTTGCTTTTGGCAGTGAATGTCGTACTAATTCAAAGTTCACAGCACGGACAATACTTTATAGGATACCCTCCTTCTGTACTTATGTCCTTTCATATCACTGTTGCCGTTCGACAAATATCTTAAGTATATGAAAAGTGTTTTTTTAACACAATGCTTAAGTAACATCTTATTCTTTAATTTTAAACATATTTAAAGAAAATAATAAAAGAAAATACAAAATGTATATCCGTATGTATTATTTTCAAAAATAAAAATATAAGGGAACAAAAAGAAGGTTAGCTGCATGGTTTCTTTTTGCTAAATTTGATTATAGATCTGTTTTCGTTTTCGTCATGATACTGTTTCGTCATACTGAGTAACTACGCGATGATTTTGAAGGAATTAAATATCCTTTTAATATAATAAAATTATTATATTTTTATTTTGTTTTTCATATCTTTATATAGTTTGTTCACAAAAAAGATTAAATTATTGATTTCTCACTACATAATAAAATTTGATTTTGATTCCTGTAAATTATTTTATATGTTAATTTCTTTCAAGTTTAAAATAAATATTTTTTTATCATATAATTTATTTTAAGATCGATAGATAATAGTTATGTTAGAAATTTAGAGCTTTTTTAGAATTATAAGACATTATGTTATACATAATATTTCCTTTATTCTTACTAAAATTAAGGAAAATATTTGTTTTTATTTTTAATGTAATTTTAAATAATTTACTTATTAAACTTTTAATTTTTTTCTTTCATGCCCAAACAATTTTCCATTCACGGTAAAAATAGAAAGAAGAATACAATTGAAAAAGAAATGTTATTTAAACTTTTAAAAGTCAACAAAAAAGTACTTTTTATATATAAAAAAAAAAAAACAAGTACTGGATTATAAATTAACATTCTTTTCAACATTAATGTTGAAAAAAATCGTTTTTGCCTTCAAACAACTTTTTTTCTACTTGCATCTGTCTTTTGAGAATCAACATAAAAGAGGTTGAAGATGAAGGAGAAATCGATTCTCTTTGACCTACCACCGATTCCACAAAGCAAGAAGCGAATTGGAATTTATTCCAAGAGCTCGTGTATCCAATTCCACAAGGTCACGTATCTAGTTCTAGGAGGTAGTATATTGCATTCCAGAGCTTGCATATTCAATTTCAAAGCTTCCATAACCAATTTTAAAGATTGCATGTCCAATTACAGGACAATGTAAAAAATTCCAAGATGTTGAAATGGATTCTATGACCTTTGAATCAATTCTTTCAAGATAAGAAGTTATTGTGATTTGATTGATATAAAAAAAAGTTAGCTAATAACCAAATAATCATTTTTACTTTATTATTTTTTCTTTTTCTTCTACATGGGTGTACCGGGATATCCTGAATGGACGGTTTCCAAACAGCAAGAAGACCAAACGGTCACAACAGACGAAGCGATCATGACGAATAGGTTACCAAATGTGATTAAAGTAAGAGGAAATTAAGGGTTATTGGGTTGTAATTGGACTCTGATTAAGGTTTTCTTAATTCAAGACCCATAACCAACACTATAAATACATGTCAAAGGTAGAAGCTATGTAGGTTCATTAATTGTACATTAAATACAGTTCTCGTATTACCAAACGGATTGTTACAGACTTTAGCATCGGATAACCTTTGACAAGTATCTTCCAGAACAATGTTTGGACTGAGCAGGAGACGACGTCAAAAGAGAATGACCGATTGGAGAAGACTAGGATTGAGAAGAATGCGGACACAAGAGAGATTGAGTGACAACAGAAGAAAATTGTATAGGGATTAATGTTTGCTTGAGTCTTTTTTTTTTTTTTAAATTTATTTTCGTTTTAACAAAATAAGTTTAGATAAGAAATTCTTTTTTTTTCTTACCAAATCTGCTCCTAAGACTTAACTTTTGTTAATTCTACTTTTTCAAATAATTTTTACAAAAGAAATATATTACTCATACATATTATTTTATATTAATATTACCATTAAGAAAAATTTAGTAATCTTTGTTTACTATCTATTAATTTTTTTTTTTAATTTATCACATTTTCAAATCCATTCTTAATCACTTTCAAATTTTTTCAAAAAACAAAACACGTTTTATTGTCAATTTTATCTACTCACTCTTCCTTAAATCTTTTCACTTAAATAAACAAAACCTTAAAAGTAAATTTTTATAGATAAAAAGAATATCACTGTCAAACTAATCATAATTCATTATATATATATATATATATATATATATATATATATATATATATATATATATATATTTCTAAAATAGATGTAACATACACCACAAAATGTTCATGAAAATTTAAAGTAGTACTATAGTATTTCAAATAAATTTGTAAAGTATAAAAAAAGATGAAAAATACTAAGATAAAAATATATTGTAAATGATTGATTTTTTAAAACTCCATACCTCCAATACCCGGTGCATCCCTAAGCCCATTTCTATCCATTTTCATTTTTGAAATGTCTCAGATAGCAATTTGTAACAAAATTATGATCATTTAAAATTTTTAATAAATCTTGACAACTCTAAATCCATGATCAATATGTGAATATTTTACATTTAAATACAACCCAATACAAATTTTCATAAAAACATTTAAATCAAAATCATTTTTTAACTATTTTTAGTGAATTTTATAAAATCAATATCATATGGATTAAACTAAAAAAGTGACACAAAACTTTTATGAATCAAACATAAATTTTTATAATTTAATTAAAAAGAATATAGTCGTGCATTTTTTATGTCTGGTCGTAAGACGAATGTAAAAATATGTAATAAGCATATCTTATATTAGTGAAAAATAACTATGTAACATTCTAATTATTTATAAGTGTTGAAATATAATACTTATAAGCTATTTGATATCTAAATATATAATTTTATTACAATTTAAGCTAAATACTTTTTTAAATAATTTGAAATAATGCAATAAATAATTACATGTTTAAAGATTAAACTCCCGGCGTAAAAGGATAAAAATATTTTAAGTTGTGCAAATTTAACCCACAAAAATTTAATTATGGATATAGTTCTCTAATATTCAAAATTAAGTAATTTTTTTATAGTAGTTAATGTAAAATTTTGTTTGACTATAAGTACCAAACATATAATATTACCAGCATAAAGTTTTATAAAATTATCACTCTTTCAAATTCAAATTTTCGGATTTAAAAATTATCTAAAGAAAAAAAGTAAATTGTTAATATAAATATAAATAATTCATGTTCATAAGTAATTCATGTCAACAATTCTGTTAAACTCTTATCAGTCCACCTATCAGTCCACCCATTGGTCGCCTTCAAATTCATGAGCTTTAACACCACTGACAACCGTGTGAACTTAGTTGAACCGACATACAAAGGTGTTTCTGCATCAGTCGACATCGTCTCATACACATGAGCTTTGACAAAATTTTCTACGCCAACATTGCGGATCATGTCCTCTAATTTGTCTTCATATGATCGATCTTCTTCCATGGTGGAATCAATATCATTTTCAATTTGGGAGACAGTTGGAAAGTGTATTTCTTCACCGTGCCATATCTATGTTATATAGCATCGTAGGAAACAATCACAGATAAGATGTTCCCTAATTTGGGTTGCTTTCAGCTTTCTCCCATTCAAACAATTCACACAAGGACATCTACACTTCACTTCATCATCACTTCTACCCTCATTGCGTTGCGCAAATTGTATAAATTCCTCTACCCCTCTCTCGTACTCAGCGCTAATGCGTGGTAAATTAATCTAATTACGATCCATACGTAAATATTTTGACTTATATATTCTACAAAATTACAATGTAATTTTTTTTTTATTCATCATTTAACGACAAATTAAGGTTAGTTCAATTCAATCATACAATCATACAATAAAAAACATTGAAATAGTCATATATTCAACATAAAAAAATTTAAAATTAACATTGTAAAATAAAAATAAAAAATAAACTTTATAATCATACCATCATACAAAATTATACAATGATACAAAATTATTCAATCATATAAAATTATATGATCATTGAATCACATATTCAATCATACAAAATTATACAATCCTATTAAAAAGTAAACTTTAAACATTAATATAAGAACATGATAATGTGAAAAGCCAATAACGATGAACAACATGCGATCAAAACATAGAAAATTCAACTCTACAAAACTCAAACCCACACAGTTATTCAACATACAATTAATTCAATCATACAATCATGCAATTTATAAGTACTCAAATGATCAATTCAAACATTCAATCATACAAAATTATTTATATTCAACATTAAAAAAAATTAAAAATTAACAAAATAAAATTAATAAACACAATAATAGGTACTTGGGAGCATGAAAAACCATACAACAACGGAGAAGATACGACAATCCGCGTTCTGAAATGGATCAAATTTCAAAGCAAAAACACAATACCTATACAAAAATACAACAAAAACATAAGTTTGATCATCCAAAACAATAAAAATAAAAAAACGCATCAAACCAATCCAAAAATGCAAAAAAAAAAAAACGAAAAAACTCAGGCAACCAAGGCCAAATTTGATTGGATACAAACATTGATGATGAAAAATGAGGAAGAAAGTTGTTATATAGTGACGATGGCGACGCAACTGTGGCGTAAGGAGGCAAAGAACTCGCGCGGCACAACTGTAGCGGAAGAAGAAGAAATCACAAAAACCAAACCAAAAAGATGTTTAGAACGATTTTGATCGGTGATAATGCCAAATAAACGTCGACGATGGCCATGGAAACAACAAAAACTAACTTTGAACGGTAAAAAATGAGAGAAAATGCAATGGCAAACGTGCAATAATAGAGAATGAATGTCTTTTTCATTTTCGCAATGAGGAAGACGATATTGTTCATGCGTTTTCTTTTCTTAACCTACGATTCCCAGTAAAATTGAGGTAATAAAGGGGATATGGCCTCGTTTCCCCACTAAACCAAGGCCTATTCTCCTAAAAAATCAAAATTCATCTGAAATGGCAATTTTGAAAGTTTTTCCAAACTATATGTCCCGGTTCACTACCAAACCGAGGCCAAATCCTCTGTTATAAAATAATTTTTTATTAAATGTTTAAAATTTGTTCAGATCAAGGTCTATGGCTTCAGTTCCCCTAGGAACCGAGGCCTATTCCCTGACGGTTTAACTGCCAATTAAATGTAGGACTGCCACGTGGGAAGAATGTCAGAATTTGCAAGACCTTATGGCCTCGGTTCTGGAGGGAACCGAGACCTATTCCCTAACCTTTATGATGTTCAGACTGTAGATTGGGGAATGTTAGAATTTGTAGGACCCTATAGAATCGAGGCCTATTCCCTGACCTTTATGATGTTCAGACTGTAGATTGGAGAATGTCAGAATTTGCAGTAGATTTTTGTTAATTATGAAAGTTTTAGTTTTCTATTAATAGTTTTAGTTTTGATAGTTTTATTGTTAATAGTTACATTTTGTGTTAGTAGTTTTAGTTTTGATATATAATATAAGTTGAGAAATTTTCTGAGTTGTGTTGGATTTTTTTTTAGCTTTCAAAATTTTGGTAAATTGTAATTATAAAAAATATTTAAATAAAGGCAACATTTGACGTTGGTTAGTGCAATAACAAACATCAAAGGAGATCAGACTATACCATAACCTATGCCGATTTACATGTGTTAGTGCACTAACAGATGTCAAATGCTTTCCAATTTTAGTTTAAAATTATGTCAATTGGACGTTGATGAGTGCATATATATGCTCACATTTATGTTTTAAAATTCAAATTTTTTATGAGATTCTTGTGCTTAAATGACTAATTTAAACTGAATTTCTGACGATTGAATTTATTGGGTTTGGGAGTTAAAGATGCTTAGAATATGATTCTTAGTTGCACAAATTATTTTGGATGTTCTAATGTTTATTTGTGCAACTGAAATTAGAATTTTATTCATTTAAAGCATGAAATTGAACGGTTAAAGCTTGTCCAATCTGGTCAACTCAGGGCTCATATGCAATTTTGAAAAGAAAGAGATGACTAAAGTGCAATTAGAGGAAAAATCTAAACTTTTGTGCAATTTTGAATAAAGTAAAAAGGCTTGAATATATAAGATAAAAGATTTTATCAACAGAAGATTCAGAGTCCAAGCCCAATCAAGCCTATATAAAGAGATCCAGAGGAGGCAAAAATATACTTCATTAATTCACCGAGACTCATTCACTGGAAGCCATCATCCACCACTCCTCTCAATTTTATTTTACCATGTGTTTCACTCCATTCATGGAGGGCTAAGTTTCTAGGGCTATTCTACTGTAATTTCATTATGGATTATGAGGTTAAGTTGAATTAATGTATTTGTTTATTTTGATTATTGATTTGAGTTATTCTTCTTTTATGCCTTTCATCTCTCAATCACATTAAAAGCAATGATTTTTGCATCATAAGGTGTTTGAATCTACATGAATATTGATCATATGAGTTCAAGAGTTTATAGGTTTAATTGAGAATTTACTTTGGTTTAATTTAGGAACTTTCATATGATTAAATGGGTTTTTGTTACTAATTGAGAATGTACTTTGGTTGGTGGCAATAATTTCAACTATAATTAATTGAGAATTTACTTTGATTAATGAGATTTTAATCCAGTTAGGAGATTTAAGAACATACATGATTAAACACAATAGGATTTGATTGAGAATGTACTTTGATTGAATTAATTGTGAAATAATGTAGAAAGGTCTTGCATTTGATTGAGAATCCACTTTGATTGATTATGAAATCGTGCCCTCAAAGTAATTGAGAAGCAATGGAATTTATTAATTTGAAACTCAAGCAATAATCAATTTAACGATGATCTATTTATAACCGATGATGAATTTATCTTGGAAAAGCAATGGAATTAACCTATTTCATTATAATTGTTTCTAAGTTTCCTATTTGTTCTTCAAACATTGACTTCATTAACATAGTTTCTCACTTTTATTCTTGAGTATTGCATAGCATTCTTAAGAGTCAAATATTGAAAAACAATTTTGTATTCATTGGGAGACGACTCAGGGTTACCTTAACCCTATTTACTTTCTAGAATACAACTTGGCAATACTGAAATTGCCTTGAAAAGTAGTATTAATTTGATAGCTTCAACGACAATGTATCTAATGTCGATCTGTTGTGATACCCGTTGTTAAAGGGCGTCAAACCTGGTACCAACATTCTTGAATGTTTATTTTCAACTCCGAAGTCAATTTGATGTTTTCAGCTAAGATGTAAAAGTTTTCTCCGACATTAAAAATAAAAAATAATAGTCGTCAAAAATTATTTTTGTGATAGTGTAAGTTTTAGTATCAAACAGAGAAAAGATTAAATGAAAAAGATCTAAAATTTCTAGAAAAAAGATAGGTAAAAAAGAAGTTATAGATGCATAAATAAGGAAATTGTTTAATTTTTTTATTCATAACTTTGAAAATATAATTACTAATTTATCTTTAAGTTCAAATATTTTTCTAAAGTATTTATACAAAAAATTTTGAACATTACTTATATATTATCCATGAACTAATTGCCAACATCTATTATAATTACCTTAAATAATATATCCCTCCAACAAACCCCTTTATGCATTATACTTGAACTCATTCTTACATGACTTTCCCAATGAAATTATATGAATGTACTCGTATTTAATTTTCATCTAAAAATATCTCCTTTTTTTTAATTTGCACCTTCCTATTTTTTTTTTTATAAAGTTTAAGTTTTTAGTTTGTCACTAAAAGTAATGTTATTCATTAGTTTATTATTTAAATATCTAATTTTATATAATACTTCACACTAACTATTAGTAATCATTAAGAAATAAAATTTAAATTTAAGTAAACCCTGTAAAATCCCATTTTAGTAGAAAAAACTACCAAAATAGAACATTACATAAATGATAACTTACCAGAAATTACTGACTCCCGATGAAGAAGATCTTACACTTGAAGAACAACACCTTATCTATGTGGCAACTTCACTCTCAACCTTACATTGAAACGACTGAAAAGACGTCTTTCCTAAGATCACACCATTTAGGTGATCATCGCAAAAGAGAAAACATACACAAAGACAGACAAAAAAGGTAAGCTAGATAAACAAGACAATTCATATATATTATATTACAATTTCAAACATTGGTTTAGAAAAATAAACCATAACAATCCATTTATCTTATACATGTCATAACCTAGACAAGACTCATCCAGATTAGGTACGAATGTCAAACTATTGGTAGTCTGTGCACTTGTAATGGTAATACAACTGGATAAAACCAAGCTACCGTACAAGGTTTGTCCATTTCAATTGCCTAGGGTCATGATCAAAGCCTATAGACAAGAACCTTCTGCTACTCTCACCACATGACTCACCCCTCTCTACTTGAGAATGGATGATCATTAGTGTGTCGAAATAGATCACCAGTCCTGTCCAAAGCTTCATACATTCATATAACAATAATAACAAGCACGACCATGCAACCTTTCCACAAGTTATGGGATTACGTCCAACAACCATTCACTTCATTAAAAAACTTTTCATCACAATATTCATATGCATCATTTCCATTCACATGTAAATCTTATACAAATTCATTCATTTTACATTGGCTAACATCATATAAAATCACCAATAATAATTCAAAGAACCAAAATCTACCAAACAAGTCATCAAAAGTCACATAATAACACAATTTTCTTTAAGGCATCTTATTACCCACATTTAGGTAAGGAAAATAGTTTGGAACCTCTCACCAACAACTCCGAAAGGGTCCAAAATGACCTAAAGAATGTCCAAAACTGATAACTGAAACACTAAATTTGGTATTTCCAAAACTTGAAAAAGAAACCAAAACTGGTGTGGTAGTGCTCAGCACTCCAAAACAATTATAAATCACCCCAAAGACAGATCCAACTGTTCATTTCAGTTCATACTCCTTCTATTTAGACTTTACCTAATTAAAACTCCTAAAATGGACTTATAACCTCCCTAAAATCATCACTTTGACTCTTCCTCCATTCCTTATATAATTTTATCAACTCAAGACACCAACAAATCCTAAATAACCCATAACCGGACCTACATATGATAAATTTCATACTCCAACACTATCTCATCGAATGACCTATCAAAACCTCAATTTCAACTACCGAAAACCAAAAGACTTCCACTCATTACTTCACAATCTTTGAAATGCACATTCCAATCATCAATGCACATATTCACATGCAATTCATTATCATAACATCAACCAAAGTACATCACATTATAATTTTATTGTTACATAACTACATACACACGTGTAAATGAATTAATTCTAGCCTAAAACATAAATCATTATTTAAATCAAATTATCATACATACAAACACTAAACTTACATCACAAAGATCAAATAATGATAAACTTCTGGCTTACCTTACCTCACAAGACAAATGCTCAACTTAAGGAACATTCTGCCGATTGCTTAAAACACAAGGAAACTTTAGACGAACCTACGAAACACCGAATGATGGTTGGACAGAGTCCTTAGGACCTAAATTTAATCAAGAATAGAAGGGAAAGCAGAATAGCCACATGCAAAGGAGGATTCTTGGACAAAATTATAGATTCAATTCTAACAGAAATAGGGGTAGAAACTTTCTTGCTTTATGACAGAAATTGATAGGCTAGAAATCTAGATCTCATCAGTGTGATCAATTAGCACCTCCTGATTGTCAAAGAGATGACTCAGGAGTCTGAACTCTTAGACAGAATGTAGAGAACTCTAGAAAAATGATTTCTAGAGAGATTGTAGCTTTTAAAATAATGAAACTCGTTTATAACAAAACTATTTATAACTAAACCATTTAATATTAAAATAACCGAGTTTCATTATTTTTAAACTGTCATCACTTCTAAAATATCATTTTTTGGGGTTTTACAAACCCCACAAAAATATACTTATAAGACGGGGTTTTCATCCATTTAAATATTGTAAATTGTTCTTGTCTTTAGTCAATGAGATTTTCAACATACTTTGCCCATACCGAAACATATAAATCTTGAACGTATGATTAACCATTAATGAGTGATCCGATAACGACATGATAATTGATGAAACAATAAACTTAACAAATAACACATTTTATTAGATTGATTCTAATTCATGACTTTGATACTATGATAAAATAAATAAATTTTATATCTAACTCAGTCTTACAAAATTAACTTTATCTTTAATCTATTAGGAACTTCCAGCATCATTTATAAAAAAATAGAAATAAAAATGACATTACCTTAAAAAAAACCTTTAAGACAAAAAATTAAATATATGTGTGTTTTTGTTTGTATAGAGATATTAATAAATTATCATTAAAAAGAAACTTAAAAATTTAGGTGCTCTTTTATATGTATTTTTTTATTTAGTGTAAGAAGTTTGGATTTATATTTGACTACATGGAAAAAACGTATTCTATGACTCACAAAAAAAGGTTGTTTGTCAAATGAATTCAAGAATACCGTGTTAATATATTGAATGCTAGGTATTGGTTTTTTTTTTTCTTTGGGTACGTTTCATTTTCTTCTATCAACTAAACAAACCTAAGAGAATTTACAATAGACTTATTAGTTATGATGCGATTTCATAATAAGCCTTCAATCATGTTACACAAAAATTGAAAAATAGGTTAGAATTCTATTCAATCGCTTTCATAAGTAGGGATTAACGACAACTATTTGAATACATGAATTGGTCTGGAACGCGTTAAAACTTGTGAAGAAGATCCAGCAAATTATCTTAATTTTGAAAACGAAAGAAAGCGATTTTCAATGGTTTGGAAAAATAGTTTATAGCGAATTCCTATCAAATTAATTGATGAAAAATAGTTTAACCTTACATTTATTTCAAGAGAAATACAACAAAGAATTTCAAAGAGCATGGTTTGATTAGTGATATAACGAATCCAAAGAAATGGGATATTTTCTTAAACACAGTTTTATTCAAGATAAACTTAAATTAAGAAGAATGATAGGGGTTTGATAATGAGGTTAGTAGTTTAATCTCAATTTTAGTTTTGAATTTGATATTGTTTTTGTTTAGGTTACATAAAACAAGGAACAAATTCCTCCTTGAACTTATATGGAGTAGTTTAGGTTATTTTCTTGATTAACTTATTTTTCTGTTAGATTATCCTCTTTTATTAAAATTTTACTTTGTATTGATTTTTTTTTTTAGTATTTCCAGTTTTGGTTTGAGTCAACCAAATGATTTTCTTAAAAGAAATCCAAAATTTACGTTAGACTTAAAGTATGAATTAAAATTTAATGTAAATTTAGTAAATAGCAAAAAATATAAAATCTCCTTATTTGATAGTAATCAATGGAAAATAGATATCAATTGGTGTATAATGATTTATTAACATGTTGATATTAAATAACAATTTATATGTGGAGATCCACAAAAGATATGGAATCTATCTATTCTATTAGTTGAATTATACCGACATAAAATAAAGTATATAATCTTTTGTGTCTACCAATAAATTTTCTATAAGGTTCATATGAAATTATTAAATCTAGGTTCAACTAAGAAACATAAAGTAAAATATCATATATTTTATTTTCATAATCGATATTAATAATCTAAAAAAATCTATTTCAATAATTAAATAACATTTACTCACTAAATTCCAACAATATTTTACTTAAATATTAGTTTAATTATTGGAGAGAATAAAATATTAAAACTTAGTATCTATTTATCTATCTCTATCTCTATCTCTATCTTTATCTCTATCTCTATCTATTTATATCTCTCTCTCTCTCTCTCTCTCTCTCTATATATATATATATATATATATATATATATATATATATATATATATATATATATATATATTATTATTGTGCTTTAAGTTTTTTGGCATTGCTTTATAGTATTTTTAAAATAAGGAGTTTTGGTACTTTTTCATGTGGATCTAATAAAAATATGTTGTTATCATTATGTGAAATTATTTTAGTTGATAGTCAAACTAGAAAAGGAGAAATTAGGTGTTACTATCTACCTCCACCTCTATTTTGCAACTATACTATGTGGTTTGTTATTCGACCTAACGTCGACCACTTAGTATTCGTGGATGATGACTTCACCCTCCTTCAAGATGAGATGATACCTCTTCCTTTTGGATGAACACCAAAGTTTTCTTTCATTCCAATTAAAAAGCATTCCATACTTTATCTTATGATTCTTCTTGGTTGTCTTCCAATACCTATGATTTGTTGTTTTGTTGAATCAATGTGGCAGAGATGCATGGAAGTGCGACAAAGAAACATAGGTGGTGGTCGGATGGTGGTCGGATGCTAACATCTAATCACTTCATCTCTTATGATTAAATGTTGTTTGACTATCAACTAAAATAACATGACATGTTTTCATTAAATTCACTAAAAGAACACAAAAACACTTTCTTGTAAAAAGATACCGAAACAACACCCTAAGTTCTTTTAACTAACTTCAACACTCTTTTCTTTTTTTAAAATAAAATGCTAATTTATTAAAAATCACAAGTAACGTGTATTATAATTTCTATAATAGTGTCTTGTAAAGTGTCCATTAAAGATAAAATATTATAATATATTAAGTTAAAGCATACTTCAAATAACATATGTACTAGATGGACCGGGCGACATAAGACTTGCCTTGAAAAAGACACGATTGGTCGTCTCATTAAGAACGATTGGCTATAATTCTCGGCTCAGGACAGGATTAAGGTTAGACATGATTAGGATCATTGGGTCAGAATTGGGCTGTGATCAAGATTTCACTAATCATAAGCCCATGATAAAAATTATAAATACAGGTCAAATGTATGAGGTACGTGATTCACATTTACTACACATTTATTACAGTTCTAGGTTTATTGAGTGGAATGTACACTTACTTGAGCGTTAGAGAACCTTTAGCAGGTACCCGATCGGGCGGTATTCAAAGAAAAAGACAACAGGAAGTGGAATCAGACAACCTAGAAGACAAATTGTGAATATGTCGGTAGTAACTCGACTCCATATCTGAAAAACAACATATAAACAAATATTAATATCTATTCATTTCTAATAGTTATCTCAAAGTTTTTTTCACTCAAATAAAAGAAAATATTTATTTTTTTTCATTTTATTTTAAGTGAGTTATCCATTATGTATTTTTGTAGTTTTCACATTTCATATATATACACACACGTTTCATTACATTTATTTATGTAATCATAATTAAGTTTTTTTTTCTCCTAAAAAGAACTAAGTCAAGGATATAAATTGAAAAAAAATATTATCTCTTGAAATTTAAATAATGATATAAAAAAGAACATATTTTTTTGTTAAAAAAACAACAACAAAAAACTGAAAAGAGTATAAGATAATAAGAAAGTTTGTTTATTAAATTGTTATACATTAATAAACAGTATTATTCAATTAATGAACAAGTTAATTAAAATGAGATGTCATGCACATGCATGCAGCTGGCTACAAAATTTAATAGTTTTTGTTGCGATAAATTGATGCTTTTCACTTAAATAGTGTATTCGTCTTTATCACAATTCATTTATACAAACATTTCTGAAACGTCACATGGATCCAGGTGCAACAGAACTTTCTTTAAATTGATTGTGTATTGCAAATGCCAACCTAAGTTTTACTATTATAAAATCGCACGCTTTATTCATTACTAGCATTAATTATGTTTTTGAAAATTCTATCTGATTGCTAGGAAAATTGGTTGGTTAGCAAGTGCCAATTAATTATACAACAGTATGCCATATCAAACTGATATTATGTCAATTTTCTTTAATAAGATAAATGGATTTACTGTAATGAAACATAACTGGTGGATTATTATTAAAAGAGATTAATTGATGTTTAAAAATTGAAAATGATTAATATGTTTTAGAATATTATTTTTGTAATTTTTTGTCAAAAAAACTAAATATAAGAAAATAAAAACACAAGAGCAAAGTGATATAAAAAACCAAAAAAAAAAAGAACTAAAATATTCAATAATTATAATCATAATTTATATGTAATTATATAATATGTATAATAATATATAATTGTAATTTATATGGTGATTTAAGAATTAAAGTTTTTTTTTAATATTTTCCTTTAAGTCGATAATTAAAACTCGAAGACCAAAGATCATGGAGAGGAAAAACCAATTATCTTGTAAGGATCATGTAACTTTGTAGGAACATTTTAGTAATTTAGACTTTTAATCTAATTTTCAAGTACTTTATTTTATATATGTAATATCTCACTTATGATATCTTTTTCATTTTCTTATGAAAAAAAATTAAAAAAATTAAATATTTATAGGTGTAAAATAAGATAAATGTGATCAACAATCGTGTTTCACTTATAGGTTAATTAATCTATGAAATCTAAGATATGGTTTTAGAAGATTATAAAAAAAGAAAAAAAAAAGTGCACTAGTATTGAGGGAGAGTATTAATAACAGTTGCCATATCTGAGATGTAGACGTAATGAACCTCAGTAAAAAGTCATGGATAATACATATATGAGATGTATATGCAATTAAACCAGTAAAAAAATCTTGGAGGGAAAAGGGAAAAGGATTGGAGAAACGGAAGCAAGGTTAACTTTCCTCTTCTCAAGATTGCTAGTAACAGGCAAATTGACTTTCATATATGTATAAGAATAAACCCTAAACTACTAATTAAAATTTAAAAACCATAAACCCTTAGATATTAAAAATAAATTATAGAGAGACCCTTTTTTAGCCTCACTCTTATGATAAATGTTTTAGAATACCTTCAGGTGTTAATCATTATATATTGTCCTTATGTTATAAGTTTATAAGATGAATCTAAATGGGACTCTAAGACGTATTTCCTCTCCATTATTACTTAAATAATGTAAAAGGAACTTATGTTTAGAGATTACTTGGATAGTTATGATGAGAAGTATATAAAACTAAAGGAATATGGTTAGGTTTAAAGATGGGTAAATTGTGACAAAAATTTTGGGATATAACATAATTAAAAGCGTAGACATGAATTATAAATAAAATATTAAGACTTAATTTCGTCACTTTTATTCAAAGTGGTCCTCAAGTTTTTTTAGTGTTTAAAGTGATCCTTTTTATTGTAAAATTTGTTCAATTTGATCCTTTTCACTGACGGTGTCTAAATCGCTAACAGCATACATTCCTTGTCACACAGTAATGCTCACAGTGGTTGACTCAGATCAACATATCGTCATGTCATCACCATCTTCCCCAAATCAAAAATCCTAATTTTTGTAAGTTGTGGTTGATTCTAATTTGTGTAGGTTTTTGTGATTTAATGGAAAGCGATTCGGGGGTTTCATTCCTTGCATATAGTTTTGTGTTGTCAATAGAGTTTGAACGAGTTCAATGGTGGTGTAATTTGGGATTTTATAGGTTTTCACAAAAGAGGCGCGGTTTAGCGAATTGAGGGTTCATCATGAATTGGGCATTTGCGATTTGTGTTGATGATGGTGCACGAGAAAGATGATGAAGGTTGTGCAACCTATGGCGATGAAGGATCTCTGTATTGATTTAAAGGTTGAACGCGTTTTGCGCGAGTTAGGGTTTGGTTCCAAAAGATTTGTGATTGTTGCGCAAATTAGGGTTAATGTTCGAAGTAGATTTAGGAATTTTTGGTTTTCTGCAGGTTCAATGGTTCTATGATTTTTGGGTTTTTTGCAGGTTCAATGGTTTTGTGATTTTTTGTATTTCACGTTGCAAGTTCTCGTGAAGTTGGAATTCTTTAGCTCAGGATGGAGAAGATCAAGATGGTGAGATGTTGATGGTGGTTCTCATGGTATATAGCGTTTTGGGCTTGCGGTTTGGGTTTGTTTTGTTGTAGTGGAATGTTTTTTTTTTTTTTTTTTTTTGCAGATTAGGTTTCTTGGTTGACTAGTGGTGGCTTATGCGGTTGCTAATGGCGAAGATGATGGTTTGAGTGTGATGAACAACGATGTGCTGATGAAAGGAAAATTAGGGTTTTTGATTTGGGAAAGATGATGACGACGTGGCAAGATGAGTGATAACTCATTTCATTTTTTTGTAAGTAGACTATACACTGTTAGCAATTTAAACGCATCAGCGAAAATGACTAAATTGAACACATTTTATAAAAAAGAGAATTACTTTTAACGTAAAAAAACTTCAATGACCACATTAAACAAAAGTGACGAATATAAGAACCAAAATAAGTATTAAATCAAATATTAAAGATAGATTTTGCATACACTAATTGGTGTTTTTGTGTCCAAAGTTTTGTATTGAATCGGTCTTGAAGTAATCCAAGACTATAAAACAACATGGATAAACATACCAGTCTGGGAAGTCAATATATAGCAAAAAAAAAAAAAAATGCTTTTGGTGTTGTGATATTTATTTTAAATAGGAAGTTAAAAGCATAGTTTTTTTTTTTTCTACAATATTGTTTATTCTATAATGCTATTTCTAATCCCTGCTGCTAAATCTTCTTTCTCATGTCATGTAAAATTATATATGTTTTCCATAAGGAAAACAACATCATTTTAGAAGACTTAATTTTAATTAGTTATTTAATTTCTATATTTATTAGATATATGATTTATTTTAATTTTTATATTTTTTATTTAATTGGGTTTTAATATTTATTCAATAAAACTAATTTCGTCACTTTTACTAATTGACGTTTGAAAATTGTTACTTGTCAATGAATTTGTTCTTTTTTTTTCTTAGATTTTTTTGTAACTTTTTTTTGTTTTATTGATTTTTTAATTATTCTTTTCTTTTTTTTCTTTTTTTTCCCTCATCTCTCTTCTACTCCAAAACTTAAAACCCCTAACATTTGAACACCAAGCACGAAACCACCATGATTTCTCATTCCGACGAACCTCACTACAACATCGATACCCGCAACTACACCCACTACATGACAACAATGTATTTTTTAATAGTTTTGTAATGTTTTGGGTTTGAGTATAGTTTTTGTTTTAATAATATTAGTATTAGAATTGAGGTTTCAAATTCTCTATGTATATTCATCAAATGATGTTTTATATATACGGATTAGAACATAGTTATGTCTCATTCTTTAATTTTAATAAGAAAAGGAAACTTGATGGAAAGTGAGAAAATGGAAAACAAAAGAAGAAAAATGAGAAATATGAATAATGTAAAACTAATGTAAAATATATTTAAACAATCACACAAAATAAATACGCTAAATATTTAATTTTAATCATGGTGAACCTAAAGCTCTGGAATTAAACAAAATAATTGTTTACAATATTATTATTTCGTACCAAAAGATAATAAATAAATGAAACCCCATTCCTATATTTTCTTCATGATCATGGAGTAAATAGATCCATACACTTTCGTGTAACTAATTGACAATGATACCGGTTGTTAATTGAAGTGACTAATATAAAATTATAAAACTAATTCAATTAAAGTAATTTAGATTTTTAAACTAATTGAGTCTAATTAAACCATTGATTTCAACATTACATTTTATGATGTATATATTTAATACACTCGAATCAAATCATTACTTGAACTTTTCGATCATTAACCTTTATGTTTAAGATCTTATGATATGATAATAGTTTTTTTTATGCATTTTTTTTTGTTATGTAAGTCAATGAAAGCAATGTTTTGGTTACATTTAATAATAATAATAATATAATTAGGTATTAATTTTTGATAAAATATTTATTAAATAGGATTTTAATCACTTCATAAAAGAAAATTCTAATTGATATATAAATGGCATAGTTGTTTTGTGAGGATGGTATCTTCGAATTGTGTAAAAAGTTTTAAAAACTACGAAACTAATAAAAGAAATGTTTAATGTCTATTTCGGTCCCTCGGTTTATGGATATGTTCAAATTTATCCTCTTTTTTTTTTTTTTTCAAAAATTCACTAACGTCCTATATTTTACAAAAATGGTTCACATTAGTTCTTTTTGCTCTAGCGGCAGAGTTGCCTCCGAGGAAAAAATTGGGTAAGCTATACACTTATTCATTACGTGGCAATTGTAACCCAATTGAGGTGACAATGTTAATGCCAACACCAACCAATTGACCTAATTTCAAAATAATTAAGGTTTGCTTCTTCACCCAGGAACCAAGGATCAACGCCAGCCACTATGTCGCTAAGGTGCAACTGAAGATGTCGTCGTCGGTGTCGGCGTCGCTATCAGTGACGCTCCCGTGTCGTTCTTCTTCTTTACGTGGAATTTTCTTCAAATATTTTATACTATTTTGTTGCCCTCTGTTTGAATAAGTGAAAATACAATGGAAGAAAATAAAATAAAAATGTTGTCTTCAAGCACTCGCCATCTTTGTGACTTCACCATCCTTATCATTGCAGGACAACCAATTATCGCCTCCTTCCTCAAATGATTAACATCTTTTATTCTCATGAAACCTTGGCTGCTATAGTAAAGCATTGCACCATACTTCTCTCTGTTATTCCGCTTGAACCACGAATTCTTCACCCATACACGAAACCCTAATTCAATCAATGTGTCATCTTCGTCTTTCGGAACCTCAATGCATTCCCCATCCGACAATTATGGGAAATCAAGACACTAACTATAGGGAAAAACACAAGACCCTCTTTCCTTGCTCTGTTAAAAAGTGAGAACGAAATTAAACACAAAAATTCAGAAATAGGAACCCTAAATCGCATCTTCTTCCTCGCGAGTTCGTCATTCTCGCGCAACCTACAAATGCACGAAACTCATTCTCCTCACAAGTGTCGCCATCAACCTACATAAAAAATAGAACTAGAAACTCATTTACATTGTGAGGACCAAATCATAATGTCATGGCGTACTCCTTTGCATAGCAATCGCGCCACCGTTGTAAATACCTGAATCTTGTTTCCACACAATTCGTGGTAGAACCTCCAGTTCTCATGACGACGCAAAGAAAGCCCTTGCCTATTCTGCAACTGCAAAACCCTAATTTTAGATGGAAAGGAATATGCCATGTGACATCTTCTCATTGGCCTCAAATGACCTCATAGTATCACGTTAACAATAATTGTACAAACTATCAAATTTTTGCCAACGGAACAAATCTGTCGTTAGTCTTTTTAATATCGTAAGTAAAAAAGATTAACGTTAACGGAAGAACCTATTTAACTTAAAAAAATAGTTCAACGTTCATTTTATTCCAAATACACGTGTAAAGATCCTAAAACATGTATTGAGTAAAAGAAAACATTTAAGAGATTGTGATTAAAAGGATTGGTGTGTAAGAATAAGGGTGCAGATTAGCCATGGGCAATGTAACAAAAAAGTGTGTTATCATGTGCGCAATTCCAAGGTGGTAGGAGACACAGTCTTATTCATATCACATGATTTGTTGCATAATTTATAATCATTTCTTGTTTTTTGCACCGTCGTTTCTCATGGCCACAAAGACTCTGGAAATGGGTCGTAGTTCCCCCGTTTTCTTTACAGCTATATTTTTAAGTTCAGGAATATTATTACAATAAATATTCTTTTTCCCAAATACTTAACGTAAATCGAATTTTAAGCTCTGGATTATTAGTTAGATTATGATAATTGCATTTTGATATTAATTACTAAATCTTGATACAAAAATCGTTTTTGTCATTTTCTACCTATAAGAAACTAGACTTCCAGTGGAGTTGAGTATATCCCAGTAATAATAAATAAATAAATAAATATATATATATATATATATATATATATATATATATATATA